>NC_088239.1:64377223-64462756 GCF_036934945.1 Oncorhynchus masou masou | reverse complement strand
GGATGTCTTCTAACAAACAAGCCAATTCATCTATTAGGGTTAATCATGACAATAAGGAAAAAGGGTCCGTCTTGTACAGATGTCTTCAAATGTGAAATGAATAGGAATTATGAAAAAAGGGATTCCTCACAAACTATGATTTGAGCTAGTCAAACAGTTGCCATTAAGTCAGCATATTTTTGACAAGTCTTACAATGCATTATAACCACATAACACAATATAGTTGTTCAGACTTCCGTGGAAGAGCATTAGGTAGATACATTAACTATGGAGGGGTTTAAGATTAATATACAGTATGATGCCACACACAGTACATTCTGAAAGTATTCAGACCACTTTACACATTTTGTTACGTTATAGCCTTATTCTAAAATTGCTGTAAAAAAAATGTCCCTCAAACTACACAGAATATCTCAATGACAAAGCAAAAACTGGTTTTAAAATAAAAAAATAAATATCAATAAATGTAATCAATTTCAGAATAAGGCTGTAACATTACACAATTTGGAAAAAGTGAAGCAGTCCGAATAGTTTCCAAGTGCACTGTATTTCTAGTTGGTGTTACCCCTATCTCAAACTCAAAGGTATTCTCTCCACGTGTGTAAGCAATGGAAACTCCTGGTCCGTCAGGAGGTAAATCAGGTTTGCTCTGGGGGCACCTACCTGTGTGCCAAACGACTATAAACTGCTTCAGATAACAGATGTTCAAGCTGGTGGACAGGGACATTGTGAAACGTCAATCAGGGGAGCCGAAACATTCATGATAGTCAGCTGAATAATATCCACTATCCAGGTGGTGAGTCAAAGAGGATAAGGTTTAACCCAGGCTATTTGTGCCCCGTCAGTGCAGGATTAGACCAGGAGAGTTTAACCCAGGCTATTTATGCCCCGTCAGTGCAGGATTAGACCAGGAGAGTTTAACCCAGGCTATTTATGCCCCGTCAGTGCAGGATTAGACCAGGAGAGTTTAACCCAGGCTATTTATGCCCCGTCAGTGCAGGATTAGACCAGGAGAGTTTAACCCAGGCTATTTATGCCCCGTCAGTGCAGGATTAGACCAGGAGTTTAGGCTATTTACAGTGCAGGATTAGACCAGGAGAGTTTAACCCAGGCTATTTATGCCCCGTCAGTGCAGGATTAGACCAGGAGAGTTTAACCCAGGCTATTTATGCCCCGTCAGTGCAGGATTAGACCAGGAGAGTTTAACCCAGGCTATTTATGCCCCGTCAGTGCAGGATTAGACCAGGAGAGTTTAGGCTATTTATGCCCCGTCAGTGCAGGATTAGACCAGGAGAGTTTAACCCAGGCTATTTATGCCCCGTCAGTGCAGGATTAGACCAGGAGAGTTTAACCCAGGCTATTTATGCCCCGTCAGTGCAGGATTAGACCAGGAGAGTTTAACCCAGGCTATTTATGCCCCGTCAGTGCAGGATTAGACCAGGAGAGTTTAACCCAGGCTATTTATGCCCCGTCAGTGCAGGATTAGACCAGGAGAGTTTAACCCAGGCTATTTATGCCCCGTCAGTGCAGGATTAGACCAGGAGAGTTTAACCCAGGCTATTTATGCCCCGTCAGTGCAGGATTAGACCAGGAGAGTTTAACCCAGGCTATTTATGCCCCGTCAGTGCAGGATTAGACCAGGAGAGTGCCACACTTCTGCCCAGTGAACACACTGAGTCACACTCACTTCCTCACTCAACGGCCCTTCTCTAGACCGACAGGTACACGCACACAGAAAGGTAGCCTAGTGGTTAGAGTGCTGTGCCAGTAACCGAAAGGTTGCTGGATCGAATCCCCGAGCTGACAAAGTAAAAATGTGTCTTCTGCAAGGCAGTTAACCCACTGTTCCCCGGGTGCCGAAGACGTGGATGTTGATTAATGCAGCCCCACGCACCGCTCTGATTCAGAGGGGTTGGGTTAAATGCGAAAGACACTTTTCAGTTGAATGCATTCAGTTGTACAACTGACTTCCTTCCTTCCCAAACAGACAGGTCGAATGTCAAGGGTCGGTCCACACAAGAATAGTAATACAAACGTAGTATTGTCATTACGCTTCTGCTCAAATCTACTCCCTCACCATGTCCCCATTCTCATAGAGACATGTTACACCCAAAAAGCCATCACAACAGGCCGTTTAACTGGAGAGGCAGAGGGCGAAATCACTTCCACCTTGCCTTATACTTACAGGGCCAGGCAACAACAACATTAGTTAGTTTATTGTTCAGTGTAAACTGCCACCACAGTACAGGTTAGGCTGTATGAGAGAGTGTCACTCTCGGTGTACAAACGGACGTTGACAGAAAAACCTTCTCTAAAAAACAACACATTTTAGCAGGACAGCCTTCATCAGTGATATTTATCCTGTGGTACAGTATACAACTCATGACAGATTAAGAGGGGGGGGGGGGAGCAAAACGTGATTGTCTAATGACGCTTTATACTGGGAATCAAGGAGCCAAGGGCAAAGACTATACAGAGAAAGTAGGCCAGTCCTGCTTGTGTGCTGTGCCTAGCAAGGTTTGCCAGTCTCAGTGATATGCAAAACCTCTCCGCCTCATTCACAGCCATTATTGTGCACCATGTGAAATCAGCACATAGCTAGCAAGCAATCAGTCTGTCTGGCAGTGGAATAGAGCGTTTTTAATCAAACAAACCACCGCATGTCCTCTGTTGTGTAAAAAAGGTAAATGGATTCAAGCCAGGTTGATGTTCTTGCCCTTTGTGCGGTTGTCTGTGCCCAATAATGTTTGTACCATGTTTTGTGACGCAACCATGTTGTGTCGCTACCATTGTTGTCATGTGTTGCTGCCTTGCTATCTTGTCATCTTAGGTCTCTCTTTATGTAGTGTTGTCTCTTGTGTGTTCTGTCCTATATTTGTATTTTATTTGTTTTATTTTTAATCCCAGCCCCCGTCCCCACAGGAGGCCTTTCGGTAGGCCGTCAGTGTAAACAATAATTTGTTCTTAACTGACTTGCCTAGCTAAAATAAAGGTTCGGTCTTGTTTGATCGAGGCAACAAAGGAAACCCTGTTGAGAGACAAATTGTGTGGAAATATAAAATCTCTGCTGTTTGTGCATTCTATTACATTAATTTCCTGGCAAATGAAACATTACAGTACAATACTTTTCATGTTGTAAATCAAGTAAAAATGTCTTAGATTATGGCTTGTTTACTAGCTTCTAGTTCAGCAAGGCATTAAAATAGCCAATAATTTACAACACTGCTTTCCAATCTGAGCAAATCAAAAGTCTCTCTTATCTTGACCCATGACAGCAACAAGTCATGATTCCTCTTGTTTTTTTACATCTTTGAGCTTTTCTTCCTTGTCAAGAGATGTCAGGTGAGCTGACGTCACCCCAATATCCAACAGACAGGCACACAGAAAGAGCAAGAAAGAAACACAGAAAGAGAGGGGGGGAGGGGGGTAGAGATTATGTGCTCTTCCTCCCCAGCTAAAGTATCTGACACTAATGCACTATGAGTCATATTTTGGTCATTGGGGATTACTGCTTTCACAGAAATTATTCTGTTGAAATTGTTAAAACGTAATACGTAAAAAATATATTCACATATTGCATGTCCTTTTAGCCTGCATGTCCTTTTAGCCTGCATGTCCTTTTAGCCTGCATGTCCTTTTAGCCTGCATGTCCTTTTAGCCTGCATGTCCTTTTAGCCTGCATGTCCTTTTCTACTTGAAAAAGGGTCATCATATTGTTGTATTAGAAAGACTGGATAATGTCACAACACAAATACCAAACATCAGGCACTTCTTCAGGTGGCTGAATGGTTCAAGTGGCATCACAGATAGAAATATAACAAAACAGAGACAATGCTAGGCCAATTGTGCGCCGCCCTATGGGACTCCAAATCACAGCCGGATGTGATTCAGCCTGGATTCGAGCCAGGGACTGTAGTGACACCTCTTGCACTGAGATGTAGTGCCTTAGACTGCTGCGCCACTTGGGAGCCCAAAATACTTACTGTTAGTATATTTAAAACCAAATATCTGACAAATGGCATGAGAAATATGGCACACATAGGAAATATGAATCTTAAAAAACATATTTTTAGACTTTGACTCGCGTAGTATTTTACTGGGCGACTTTTACTTGAGTCATTCTCTATTAAGGTGTCTTTACTCTGACTCAAGAAAATGGGGTACTTTTTCCACCACTGTTTACATGGGACAACAGCCCTCCCATCTGTTCTCCACATAATCAAATCAGTTATCAGATATATGCATGCTTATTCACTCAAAGCACTAACCAGCAAACCATCTATTGGTGAGCTTTGACCCTGCCCATTTAGGCTACAATCAACTACAGCCTCTCTTAATTTGTTTCAGTTACTCCCAATCAATGTTCTTATACAGAAGAAGACCCCTGGTGATTTGCAGATGAAAGGAATAGATTACATGGCATAGTACAGCATGTCCTGAAAATACAGAGCAGTGAGGACATCCATTTCATATTAAGCTGTTCTTTAATATAAAATAGGTCATGCCGTGGATTATAAATATTATGAGTTTCAGAGGGACTGGACCAAATGCACTAGTTTACACAAAGAACTGGGATGTGAGGAAGAGCGCTATATAACTTACAATCCTCTGGACGATGCAGTGCTACAGTGATATGTCACAGTACTATGAAAGATTGCATGAAACTTAAACTCCAAAGACAATCTTAAAGACACACCTACAGTATTCATGGGAAGAAAACAATTATATATTTGGCTTATGTTCTAATGAGGTACCAGATAGAGAATCTGTGATAATCTCAAATAATATTCCTAAGAGTCGACACTCCTTTATTCCAGTTTAAGGAAACGTGGTAATCATACTGTGTTGGTAAACATCCTCTATAGAATGCATGGCCCACAAGATACTGCCTTGATAGGAATCAAACATTCCCCCAGCGTTACAGCGCCACAAGGCTCAATCATACACAATAGGGAAGCAGCAACACCCAACTTACGGTGCTGCGTTAACGTCATCACAAAGCATCTCAGATGACCCCAACAAGGCAACACATTCGCCTTCCCTGGTTCACAGTCCTTCCCTGGTCTGTCCAATTCAAAAAGGTAGAAGGAAGAACAGGCTTGGTTCTCTACCAAACTCTGAATTCTTCAAAACACTCTGGCTGCTGAGTCCCAAGTAGCCTACATATGACAGAAGAACCAAACCTACACTCACTGAACAAAACATACTGTTTGTCATTAAGGTTACCTTTTGGATCGTCTGAGCATGGCCCCGCTGAGAAAGTGTGGCATGGTAAAGTTGGAGAGCACCGTCCAGAGACTGGAGTCCGACATTGTGCCAAAGTCATGCCAGCCTCCTCCAGGAAGCGGGATGTAGGGTCTCAGAAGACACGGTGAAGAGAAGCGCCGGGTGTCAGTGACATGGGGGTGGGGGGCGACCCATCCCCTACAACAGTCCCAGCGACAAGCACCCTTACTCAAACAGACACCCTCCTCCTCCAAGGCTGCAAACTTACTCTGCTGTACGGGCACATCTGAAGCCAGCTGCGGCATACACACACACTGGCAGAGCAGACACTGCAGCGTCCTTTAACTGCTGCCCCAAAACCAAAAAAGAAAAAGTACTCCAGGGATTGCCAACACTTTAACATCAGGTGGTTATAAGCCTCTACGACAGGGACACCTTATAACAGCATACTTTTGCTTTTCCTGTCTGTGTATATCTGTATCCCATACACTCACTCAACCTGCTCCCTCTCTACCAGCTCAACATGCTCCATATCATGTAACAGGCGGCATCTACCACTCCGCGTCCCAGGCAGGGGGAGGGGTTAGTGTGGCGCTGCATCATCAGCAGACATTGCGGTGCATTCACAGCTTTCACAATCTGGCTCACCTCCAGAACGTCCCATGGGCTGGCCGGTCTTAAGCACACATTCTTGACAGTTAGCTGTTGAATTTGGCTGAGATCAGCCTGCATGTGTGTGTTAAAAGGGGGGCTGGGCAGGCAGCTGGGTAAGAGGAGAGGCATGCAGCCACACGATCAACAGGAGATAGCATGGCGTCAGTGATCTCAGTCAGGTTCCTGTTACACAGTGTGCCTCCACCTGAGGAGCCTGGTGCGATACCTCTCCCTGGGGGGAAACACTAACACTCATTGACACCCAGTCAAAGAAAAAGGATGGGAACCAATTACAGGACACAGGCATTGATTACTCACTAATGCAGTTCTCCAAAACAGTGGCCAAAGTTCAACCAAGGAGTCTTTCCTGAAACCACGTTACCTGACAAGGAAGAAATCCTGGCTCTATCTAGCTGTAGATGGTCTTCTGTCTGCATTGCACGGAGACTTGCTATGATTCTATCGTACAATCATATGACCTGGCCAAGAAAAAGTCACAGGGTCTGTAAAAACAAGGTCACACGGTCTGTAAAAACCCAGAGTCCCTTGATGATAACAGGGTCACACGGTCTGTAAAAACCCAGAGTCCCTTGATGATAACAGGGTCACACGGTCTGTAAAAACCCAGAGTCCCTTGATGATAACAGGGTCACACGGTCTGTAAAAACCCAGAGTCCCTTGATGATAACAGGGTCACACGGTCTGTAAAAACCCAGAGTCCCTTGATGATAACAGGGTCACACGGTCTGTAAAAACCCAGAGTCCCTTGATGATAACAGGGTCACACGGTCTGTAAAAACTCAGGGTCCCTTGATGATAACAGGGTCACACGGTCTGTAAAAACCCAGAGTCCCTTGATGATAACAGGGTCACACGGTCTGTAAAAACTCAGGGTCCCTTGATGATAACAGGGTCACACGGTCTGTAAAAACCCAGAGTCCCTTGATGATAACAGGGTCACACGGTCTGTAAAAACCCAGAGTCCCTTGATGATAACAGGGTCACAAAAACCCAGAGTCCCTTGATGATAACAGGGTCACACGGTCTGTAAAAACCCAGGGTCCCTTGATGATAACAGGGTCACACGGTCTGTAAAAACCCAGAGTCCCTTGATGATAACAGGGTCACACGGTCTGTAAAAACCCAGAGTCCCTTGATGATAACAGGGTCACACGGTCTGTAAAAACCCAGAGTCCCTTGATGATAACAGGGTCACACGGTCTGTAAAAACCCAGAGTCCCTTGATGATAACAGGGTCACACGGTCTGTAAAAACCCAGAGTCCCTTGATGATAACAGGGTCACACGGTCTGTAAAAACTCAGGGTCCCTTGATGATAAGGTCATATGGTCTAAAAACTCAGGGTCCCTTGATGATAACAAGGTCAGATGGTCTGTAAAAACTCAGGCTCACTTGATAACAAGGTCACATGGTCTGTAAAAACCCAGGGTTCCTTGTCGGGACCTGTGATACAACACGCTCCTAAATTGTGAAGCAATGATGCTAACGTCAGGTAGCAGTGCAGGACTCTCAGCCCCCCTTTCTGTGTCCCAGTAGAGCCATGTGACAGGCACATCCCTACTCTAATTATGGTTTAGCTCTGCTTCTGGGCTCCAGATAAGTGAGGGTGATTTCAAAGGCAAACACTTTTACCGGTACATTAGTTGTTATTAGATGGAGCTGTGCAGACTAGTCCGAAGTTAGCGTTACATATGCAAAGAACGGGTTGTTAATAGCTGGGTTGTTTTTGAGATATTGAGATATTCATTCAGTGTGGTTAATATTAGGGATGTCTACAAAAGCACGTTAATAGGCCCCTGTGGAGTGGATTTACAGTGGTTAAATGTACACAAAATATGTTTTATTTGTCAATAACTTCACCATCTTTTGACCAGTCTCTTAACCTGTTACATCTATGGGGGCGCTATTTCATTTTTGGATAAAAAGACGTGCCCGTTTTAAGCGCAATATTTTGTCACAAAAAGATGCTTGACTATGCATATAATTGATAGCTTTGGAAAGAAAACACTGACGTTTCCAGAACTGCAAAGATATTGTCTGTGAGTGCCCCAGAACAGATGCTACAGGCAAAACCAAGATGAAACTTCAACCCGAAAATGAGTAGGATTTTTGAGGCTCTGTTTTTCATTGTCTCCTTATATGGCTGTGAATGCGCAAGGAATGAGCCTGCCCGATCTATCGTTTCCCCAAGGTGTCTGCAGCATTGTGACGTATTTGTAGGCATATCATTGGAAGATTGACCATAAGAGACTACATTTGCCAGGTGTCCGCCCGGTGTCCTCCGTTGAAATTGGTGCGTCATCTTCAACTGCACGTCTTTTTCCAAGCGATTCACCGGAGAAAGGAGACTACCATGAACGATATATCAATGAAGAGATATGTGAAAAACACATTTGATTGATTGATTCTAAACAGCGTTTGTCGTGTTTCAGTCGATATTATGGAGTTAATTTGGAAAACAGTTCGCCGTTTTGATGACTGAATTTTCGTTTTTTTTGGTACCCAAACGTGATGTACAAAACGGAGCGATTTCTTCTACACAAAGAATCTTTCAGGAAAAACTGAACATTTGCTATGTAACTGAGTCTCCTCATTGAAAACATCCGAAGTTCTTCAAAGGTAAATGATTTTATTTGAATCCTTTTCTGGTTTTTGTGCAAATGTTGCCCGCTAAATGCTACGCTAAACGCTACGCTAGCTATCACAAATGCTTGTTTTGCTATGGTTCAAAAGCATATTTTGAAAATGTGAGATGACAGTGTTGTTAAGAAAAGGCTAAGCTTGAGAGCTGGCACATTCATTTCATTTCATTTGCGATTTTCATGAATAGTTAACGTTACGTTATGCTAATGAGCTTGAGGCTATAACTGGATACAGGTTTTTTTCAAAGCCAAACGTGAACAAAACGGAGCGATTTGTTATACACAAATAATATTTTTTTGAAAAACTGAACATTTGCTATCTAACTGAGAGCCTCCTCATTGAAAACATCTGAAGTTCTTCAAAGGTAAATGATTTTATTTGAATGATTTTCTTGTTTTAGTGAAAATGTTGCTGGCTGAATTCTAGGCTTATAGCTATGCTAGCTATCAACACTCTTACACAAATGCTTGTTTAGCTATGGTTGAAAAGCATATTTTGAAAATCTGAGATGACAGTGTTGTTAACAAAAGTCTAAGCTTGAGAGCAAATATATTTATTTCATTTATTTTGCGATTTTCATGAATAGTTAACGTTGCGTTATGCTAATGAGCTTGAGGCTATAAATAGAATCCCGGATCCGGGATTGCTCGACGCAAGAAGTTAACATAGTTTGAGAAAAGCTAAGACATGTACCATGTGACTACATTTTTATGTATTTTACCCCCTTTTCTCCCCAATCTCAATCTTGTCTCATCGCTGCAACTCCCCAACGGGGTTTGGAGGTGACGGTCGAGTCACGCATCCTCCGAAACATGACCTGCCAAACCGCACTTCTTAACACCCGCCCACTTAACCTTAACCTGGAAGCCAGCCGAACCAATGTGTAGGAGGAAACACCGTTCACCTGACGACCAGGGTCAGCCTGAAGGCGCCCGGCCCGCCACCAGGAGTCGCTAGAGTGCGATGAGCCAAGTAAAGCTCCCCCCCAGCCAAACCCTCCCCTAACGACGCTGGGCCAATTGTGCACCGCCCTATGGGACTCCCAATTCCGGCTGGTTGTGATACAGCCCGGGATCTTACCCGGGTCTGTAGTGACATCTTGCACTGCCGTAGACCACTACATTACTCGGGAAGCCAGAGAATAAGAATTTGAAGCATATTTTATCATATGTGCTCCTACTGGTATAGTGTGGCATCTTTGAAAGCATCAACGTTCTTTTTCCGAACTCTTCATGGACTAAGAGTCCAAAGATCAAATTTTTTATAAATCTGACTTTTAGTCCATGAGAATACATTCTTTTAATGATTATTTTAAGCATTAGCGTTAGAGTCAAAAAGGTAAATTGTTAATAGTTTTTTTTTTTTTTTTTTGATATCAATGCCAAACACAGTAATGTCTTTGCTGAACCTAAGAAATGTTGACATGACTTTGTGGAGTGGATTTACAAAGGATTTAAGTGGACAAATAAAATAGGTTTTTCAAAGAATTTCCACATTTCCAAGGAGGAAAGTCTATCCTGACAGACCTTATGGGTCCTTGAGGCAAATGTGTTCAGCATTAGGAAAGTCAACTACATACAAATTTAAGTCTCCACATACAAAGTTTCATGTTTCTTTAAGTGAAACCGCTCATAACAGCACCACCTATAGGTGGTGACCTAACGTGCTAATTCTCTTGCCCTTGATTTACAGTAATGGGCTGCAAATATTTTAGAGAAAATTATACATTCTGTGCAGCACAGCAATTAGCCGAGTAGACTAATCTCTCCTAATTCATTAATCCTGATTAAAGTTCACTATGTTCTCTGGAATCACTGAAACATTATTGTCCTGATGGCTAATATTACACATAGGAGATGACTCACACCAGACACTTGACTTCAAAGGATTTGTACTTAAAATGGATTTGCTGATGGATATCCAGCCTGCCCTTGCTGGTTAGCCTAGCGAGTCGTTATATCATTTGCTCATTGACTGGTTAGCATTGGCAAGCTAATGTAGCGACTGATTTGTCTTTTGTTACTTAAAGGGTAATCTCTCATGGACAGAGCAAGTATCTGACCAAATAGGCAAGATTTTATTTCTGAGTTAAGCAACGTCATGTCTACTTAACAGGACAATACTGTAAAATAAATGTACAAAGTGACAATGTCCTGCTGACAGGTTAAACAAACTTGAGAAATCTAACAAGCATGCTCATGTCTGAGGTGTTCACCATACTTGTCAGTGAAGACCTTCCCATTGGTTACTCACAATGTGACACTAAAAACAGTAAACACAGGGCATACTTATGATACCCATTCAAGGAAAGGAAATGTAAATTACAGAGTCAAATTTCAAATAAACAAACATGCCAACATTTTTGATAGGAAAAGCAAAATGCAGATAGAATAAAATAGCATCAATGATGTGATGATTTTGGAGAGCCTCACTTTCCTATTTATTCTCAATTAAGAGGTTTTCTAGTTTCAACTAGGAATATTACAACAATAATACTGTATTGCACAAATGCTGCAATCTTTGTGAAATTGATTCACTTGAACTAGGCTTCTGCTCCTCTCAACAGAAATGTAAGTGTAGTTAGCAGCACAAGTTGGTCAGAGGTGATGTGAGGGGGCGTTGTGCTACTCATGGATGACCCCTTGGCTGTCAAGGCCTTTGTCTTTCATACTGTCTGTATATTGACGACTGAAAGTATGTCTGGCGTATTCAGACCCCTTGACTTTTTCCACATTTTGTTCCTATACAGCCTTATCCTAAAATGGATTAAATGAAAACATTTCCTCAATCTACACACAATACCCATAATTACAAAGCAAAAACAGTGATTGCTAATTAATATAACAATTAAAAACAGAAATACCTGATTTACATAAGTAGCAACTTGATTGGAGTCCACCGGTGGTAAATTCAATTGATTGGACATGATTTGGAAAGGCACACACCTGTCTATACAAGGTCCCACAGTTGACAGTGCACATCAGAGCAAAAACCAAGTAATGAGGTTGAAGGAATTGTCCGTAGAGTTCCGAGACAGGATTGTGTTAAGGAACAGATCTGAGGATGGGTACCAAAAAATGTCTGCAGCATTTGAAGGTCCCCAAGAACACAGTGGCCTCCATCCTTAAATGGAAGAAGTTTGGAACCACCAAGACTCTTCTTAGAGCTGGCCGCCCGGCCAAACTGAGCAATCGGGGGAGAAGGGCCTTGGTCAGGGAAGTGACCAAGAACCCCATGGTCACTCTGACCGAGTGCCAGAGTTGCTCTTTGTAGATGGGAGAACCTTCCACAGAAGGACAACAATCTCCGCAGCACTCCACCAATCAGGCCTTAATGGTAGAGTGGCCAGACCGAAGCAAAAACTCAGTAAAATGTCTGAAATCCCTTGAGTGGCCCAGCGAGAGCCCGGACTTGAACACGATCGAACATCTCTAAAGAGACCTGAAAATAGCGATGCTCCCCATCCAACCTGACAGAGCTTGAGAGCATCTGCTTAGAAGAATGGGAGAAACAGGTGTGCCAAGCTTTTAGCGTCATACCCTAAAAGAATCGAGGCTGTAATCTTTGCCAAAGGTGTTTCAACAAAGTACTGAGTAAAAGGTCTGAATACTTATGTAAATGTGTTCCGTTTGCTTTTTTTTAAATAAACGTTCAAACATTTCTAAAAACCTGTTTCTGCTTTGTCATTATGGAGTATTGTGTGTAGATTGATGAGGGGGGAAAACAATTCAATATATCTTAAAATAGGCTGTAACGTAACAAAATATGGAAAAGTCAAGGGGTCTGAATACTTTCCGAATGCACAGTACATTCTTCAATATAAAATAACTGCCTGTTACTCTGTTAAATTAGACTGTTATAAACTGGGCTGCCAATGAGATCTTGTACAGAAAAACTAAAAATACATAGCTTATCCATTTACTAGGCCCAATTAAATGAGTGACGTGCATGGTCATTTGTATGGCTACTTTGGGACCGAAATAATGGACAGAAAAGGTGAGGAATTTACTCTGCAATGGTTATGAAAATGAAATGGATAGGGAATGTATTCTCGTGTCTAATTATTATTATTTTATTTAACCTTTATTTAAACTAGGCAAGTCCGTTAAAAACACATTCTTATTTACAATTTTGGATTCTTAAAAAAACACAGATTTTCGCTCTTCTTACTAACGTCATATGGCTGCATCTTGCTATGAAGCGATGTTTCCTTTATGTATGCTTGGGCGTGTCATCAACGTGTGCATACGTATGGTCTGAATATTGCATGGCGGTAAGGAACTGTTTTATCAATGCCAACTTTAGCAGGAAAATGTTGGGAGAATATTATGTACGTACAGAACGTTTATAAATGAGGCCTATCAATCAAATAAACATGTTTCTCAGAAAGGATGAACTCCTTTCCCCTTTGTCCTGTCCTTCCCATCCCAAATAAATTGGTGAAAGAGGGGAGAAGACTAGGGATTCTGGAAACATTAATGAACCAGAATGGTTAGTACAACAAAAGGAGGGATCGGGCTCAATGACCCTGCTGAATATGTGAAACCAGAGGAACCTACTCCAGGAACAAAAGGCTGATTCAGTGCAGCTCGGCAGGCGACAACAAGATACAGTGAAGAGGACCGTGTGACCTGCATCTCTGACAGCATTAGTGTGCCGAGAGGAGAGAAAATAAGGAAAGAGCGAAGAGAGAGAAAATTGAAGGGGAACAATCTGGGAGACAGCCATGTCCCCCTCCTACTCGGTCACTTCTCCAGATGATACAGACTCCCTTTGAAGTCTTGACAAGACTCAGCCAGAGTAGCAAGCAGCACAGGCTCACAGACCAGAATATACTCATATAGAAACTATTGACTAGGGCTGGGTTTGACCAGAGACATCACAATACAATATTATCGCGATACTTAGGTGCTGATACGATATGCATTGCGAGTCTATATTTATCACGATTCGATACTGCAATGTTATTGTGATTCGATGTTCCAAACATACTGCTCATGAGATGTCTGCTGCAGAGGGACAAGAGAGAGCCATAATAAAAACAAGTTCTCAGTGCTGAAAACATGCTGCTTTACCATTTAAAAAGAAGATTGTGGCCAAGCTACAGGAGGATAAATAGTGAAGTTATGGCACATGTACAGACAACTAGCGATAGCTAACGTTAACTACCTAGCAACAAATGGTGAACCAGAAAGTATAATACATCAAAACGAGGAATCGGGCTCAATGACCCAGTTGAATATGCAAAACCAGAGGAACCTACCCCAGGAACAAAAGGCTAATTCAGGGCAGCTCGCCAGGCCACACATCAAGAGACAGTGAAGAGTTTGTTTTTTCTGCTACCGCACGACAAGCAATACCAGAGCATCAAGTCTAGGACCAAAAGGCTGCTCAACAGCTTCTACCCCGAGTCATTAGACTGCGGAACAATTCATAAAAATCATCACCGGAAAATGTACATTAACAGCCCCCCCCCCCATCTCTTGTACACTGCTGCTTCTCGCTGTTCATTTGTTACTTATGCATAGTCACTTGGCCCCCACCTACATGTTCAGGTTACCAACTAGCCTGTACCCCTGCACACTGACTCGGTACCAGTGCCCCCTGTATATAGCCTCGTATTGTAATTCTTATTGTGTTACTTTTTATTATTACTTTTTATTTTAGACTACTTGGTAATATTTTCTTCTCCTTGAACTGCTCTGTTGGTTAACAGCTTGTAAGTAAGCATTTCACGGTAAAGTCTACACATTGTATTCGGCACATGTGGCAAATAAAGTTTGATTTGAAGAGGACAGAGTGACCTATCTCCGACATTATTCGTGTGAAAAGCGAAGAGGAGAGAAAACAAGGGCATCGGGAGAACATTTATCGGGAACACTCAGGGCGACAGCCATGTCCCCCTCCGTCACTTCCCCAGATGATACAGAGTCCCTTTGAAGTGCTGACATGCATCAGCCATAGTAGTGTGAAGCACGGGCTCACAGACTGGGTTGTTTCTATAAGAGTCAATTCTGCTATTGACTAGGGCTGGGGATTGCCAGGGACCTTATATGATTATATTGCGATACTTGGGTGGCGATACAAATAGAATCACAATGCATGTTGTATCACGAAAACATGTCGGCTTATTATTTTAAAAGAAGATTGAGGCCAAGCTACAGTATAGGCTGAGAAATACCCAAGTTTTGGCCCAGGTACAGCCAACTAGTGATATACATGGGGCTCTATTTTCAGCTGGCGTTAAAGCCAGCTCTAGTGTCAAACGCATACTCTTTGGGAATTTCGACTTGATAAAGCCAGTGCTCTGATATTTTCCAAAAGCTGGTCTTAGTAGTAATGCAATTGGTTAGGGTATCAATTTTTCCAGCGGAGGCACACAGTAGCCTAATCAATAGCTGACTATACTCCACTCCAGATAATCAATAATCAAATACAATTTCCTTGATGAGATTCAATTGGCATATGCGCATCTGAGATGTCATCTTGTTGAAGTATAGATTTCAGCAAACAAAGAAAGGCACGCAACTACGAGGACAAACTTCGGTACAAGGTAAGCATTTCATCATTTACATTTTAGAAGTATTGGCCATGGGTGAAACAATGTAGTCGGAGCTAAATTCCACAAAGTCTCTGCTCCACTCCGTGGGTGGAGTTCATCAGAAACTTCATTCACCATGGAGTGGAGTCTATAAACATTTTATTTAAAAAATTATATCACAAGAAGCAAAACAATCAGACATTCCCGTTGTTTCTTTACATTGGACATTGTTTTTGTCCATGAATCTTCTGTGAAAAGTTTGGCTTGCTTAAGCGATGCACATTGAATGAAAAGTATCAGTGACTATAGGAAGTCAGTTTGTTTCTAAACAATCTAACAATAGACTGCTTATTGTTTTATCATTTTGTAAAAAAAAAACTGCATCTCACTTTCATCTGTTGGACATAACTGTCAAAATGTGGGAATTCGGATCAATGTCCTTGATGCTGAATCCGCGTGTAGCTTAGGCTATTTTCCTGTTCCTTTGTTTACCTTTCATTTACATTCTAGCCAATTAGCAGACGCTCTTATCCAGAACGACTTACAGGAACCATTATGGTTAACTGCCTTGCAGATTTTTCACCTGGCTGGTTCAGGGATTTGAACCAGCGACCTTTCGGTTAATGGCCAAACGCTCTTAACTGCTAGGCTCCCTGCTGCCTGTGGCAAAGTCATTAACAGGCCATATCATGCGATGGTAAGCTAATCTTATTATAACGTTTGGGGAATGTCCAATTGTCCATGGCTCGTACATGCAGTGCCTTTCTGAAAAAGTACACACCCCACAAACTCGTTCAAAACAACTGGTAATTCTGGACAAATCAAGGTCAAATAATGACGTCAGTTATCTTCAGGTCGGAAAGTCGAAGCTATAGAAAGAGTCAGAGTTCCCAAGTTGGAATTCTGAGTTGTGTGACTGTAGCTAGCTAGCTACGTCTAAACAAAAGACACCACTACAATCTAACTGTTACCGTTAACAACTTCTGTATCCTGTGCATGTGACAAATACACTTGGATTTGATTTGATATAGTGTGTGTTTACATGAGACGGTAAATGTGAAGAACCACATGACCTGCATCAAAGTCAGATTAGGATATAGGCCAAGGGCTCGATGAAGTGTATATTTACTACTTCTTTGATTTACTAATTTCACCACTTTTATTCTTGAAATCTTTGGTTGTTTCCTTACACTGTGAATCCTTAGAGATAGGTGGGGTTTAAAAGGATGTGAATGACGCTGAGTGGGTGGAGGCAAAGAAGAGCTCTCCAGTAGGTGTTTCAAGTTTAACTTTCAAAGCAGAATTACTTTCCCATTGTTCCTCAACTGTAGTGTATGATATACCATTTTCTAGCTCAGCCTCTACTTTCATCCAATGTAAAAAAAACACCATATAAGCCCTGTGTCTTCCTATTCCATCAAAGCTGCTCCAAAAGCAGCATATTTCAGAGAGAAATCCAAAAACAGACTTCTGTCAGAATAAAGAGATGATTGCATGCAATTTTGACTCAACCATACAATCCAGCACGATTTGTTCCTCCACCCCCAAAAACAAAAATGGCCTTGATGGTCGAAAAAGAGCTTGTAACGCTTACCTCCAAAAATGAAACGCATGCAGCGGGCTGAGCGGGCTGCAAGGACTTGTGGGTGTCGGGCTCAAGCTTCGGGGCGTGAGGCTGGAAGTTAAATGTAAGTTTTGTAAATAGTGACTCCTTTAGCACACTAAATTTGCACAGGACAAAAGTTACTCTCACTTAGAAGGCCTGAAGGGATTTGGGCTGATGTATGCAGACACATACCCTGTTATCCTAGCTAGCTGACATACATTTACCACAGCAGCACAGCATAACAAATGGTCCCCTTTGAAATGAAGCAAAATGGTGTTCTGGAAATAGGTTACCAAGGTACTTGTCTACCCACACAACACA
The DNA here is from genome assembly GCF_036934945.1 of Oncorhynchus masou masou. Taxonomy (NCBI): domain Eukaryota; kingdom Metazoa; phylum Chordata; class Actinopteri; order Salmoniformes; family Salmonidae; genus Oncorhynchus; species Oncorhynchus masou. The sequence goes on along the minus strand of NC_088239.1, from coordinate 64,445,745 downwards.
GGTTTAACTTCTTAGAGGATTAGAAACTGTTTGGTCTTTGAGGTTTGATTGGTTTAAGCGATTATAATAGAAAGGGTCCAAACTATCCACACAGGTGGAGAGTGAAACCTGAAACAGGTACACAATGAAACCAACTCCTCCTTGAAATCTGAGGAATTCATAAATGCTATGAGAAGGCAAATCATGTAACGTAGGCCTTCTTGTGTTACTTTGATTGATTAGATTTAGTTGATTTACTCAATATTTTATTAACTCTATTTCTTGAACTGCACTGTTGGTTAAGGGCTTGTATGTAAGCATTTCACGGTAAGGTCAATACCTGTTGTTTTTGACGCATGTGACAAATAAAATGTGATTTGATTCTACTCCTTTACAGTAACTTCACTGGCAAGGAAAGGAAGCTCACTTTTTAAAGGACTTTACATGTGATAGATATATTTTAGCCCTCCAAACCAGTGTTAACTGAGTTTTCCAAATAGAACAATCTGACAGACTTTTGCCTGCTATCATAGTAGTTAGTAGACTAAATCTATAATGATTAGAAAATAATAGTCTCTCAACAGTATCAGTTGTCCATGATTAAACGCTGGTATTGTTCCATAGAGCTGATGAATTCAAAATCAAACCATATAGACTTTCCTGTCAGTAATGACACTGAACTGGATCTAAATGAAATGAGTAGGCAACGTATGTGCCTACAGAGCAATACCTGCACTTGCGCTAGCTTAAGCCTCGGTGACCAGAGAGCCACCGCCTTCATGGGTCATTACACTAAGAACTAATCTGTGTGATGTGCAATAGGAAAACAACAGGGCCATAACAGAGCCTGTGTTGTCTGCTGAGCAGATTACTGTGACTGGTAGTAGGTAGGAGCCATTAGCCAACAAGGCCTTGGGTATAAGACTACTCTACTGCCAATCAACTTAACGATCATGCCTCACAAATGCATGCCATTTAATAGTCACACTGTCACGATGATTTAGTGGCGTGTTTCGGTATATGTGAGTATGTCTGAGTGTGTTTGTGTGTGTCAGTGTGTCGTCACAACCAAACAGAGGTTGTGCGGCAGTCCTCTGCTCGACACGCACACACACACAGTCCCTGTCGCTAAATCAATGCAGAGGATTTGACATCACACATCCTGCTGCGTACGCTGCTACAGTACTGAAACTGAATGCTGCATAATGCTAAATGCTTGTTGTAGCTACAGAGAAAAAACAACAACAACAAAAGGTGCAGCAGCAGGGGCCAATGAAGCTGTCTGCTGCAGTGTGGAGCAGAAAAGAAAGAAAAAATACTCACTCCAATGTCAGTCCTGGAATCCTCAGCCTCTCCCGCTGGGCTTTCATGGCTGAACTGTGCTCGCCTGCTCTATTGTGCACATGATATATTCACACCACTCAGCCACAGAGCCACCCCGCTTATCCTCTACCCTGCACTGAACTGACAAAGAGCCAGAGCCAGTCACCACCATAGAGGAATGGGGCTAGCCTAACCCTCTCCTCCAACAACAAAATGAGGGGGAGGAGGGGAAAGAATAGGGGAAACGGCAACAACACTGCAGCTTGTTTCGGGTCCTTCCACCACGTTCCACCTTGTGGTTGTCAGAGGAGATCGTCAGCCTGAGGTGGCAGGGAGGGTGGGGGAGCACAGAGGCAGCACAATACCCCCTTTCCCCTCCCTTCACACACACCCTCCCCTCTACTTTGCAAATGCTCTCGCTCACTCATTCGAGTCTCCTCCACCCCTTTCTTCCACTGACTGGTGATTCACTACAGCAACATCATAGCTCAGAATGTATTCATCCTATATTCTGTCAATCCTTCTTGCCATGCTATACAGTATGCTGTCCATCCTTCTCATCCTCTATGCAGTCTATCCTTTCCATCACGTCATCATGACTGGTCCTGACATCGCAGGGTGTCCTCACAGCACACAATGTCACTGCAGGGCTACATTCATTTCCATATCTCCTCCATTCAAAACCATGTCATACTAGAAAATGTGCACCCTACATTTGTCATTCCTAACTGTGGATTTCCAACATCCAGAATAAAGCAATGGAAGACATGAGCAGTCATTTTGGGGGAAGGCGCAAGAGCATGCCTCAGAAGGCTAATAATATAGTGGGAAGATCCTCCACTCCCCTCATCCTCCTGCCCCCCACCACCCCTGCAGTGCTTTAGTACACCCCTGGGGCAAGTGCTTATTCACCGATAAAACACACCCTGACGTGCATCATCTGCCTTTTACTGTTGTACAATATATATTGCTAAATAATCATGGTGTACTCTATGTAACATACGTCGAGTCAATAACTACATTATTGATAGTCTATCATGATGACAATATACTGGAGGATCAATTAGAAAACAGCCAAAGAGAGACTTTCAGTCACATCAAACAGGGAATTGGGTCTTTAAATAGCTGTGAAATACACTAATGTACTGTAGATAGGCTACAGGCTATGCAGTCAAGCAGTCTGTGGTCTCAAATGTTTCTCTGGAAGCACATTCGATATAGATTGAAGAGCGGAAAAAGTGCCGGCCAACAGTGCAGTCAACTGTTTCCAGGACTCCTTCCAAACAGCCTATCACAGAGTGCAGAGTGAAGCAGACAGACAGATAATGCACTAATGTTGCCTCTCTTCAGAAAACCTATCAATTGTTTATTACTGGGAGCCAGGTTTTAGGAAAAAAAAGCACTTTTGTAGATGACTGAGCATTGCATCGGCTGCAGCAGTAGAGCAGGCAGGCGGGGAGAGCAGGCAGTAACTGGGACATGACAAGGTATGTACCTCTCGTACATCAGAACTAGGGCAGGCATACCTCAAACCAACAGCCACGCCAAGATCCACTCATTCATTTTGTAGCGTAGCAACCTAACATAGCGACTCTACAAATGCAACCTGAACACTTACTCAAATGAACAATCTGGTTCATTCAGAGTTTAGATCATGGCTCTTTTGGAAGTAACTGACAGTGTGTGGGTGACAGTTGATTAAATGGAGGAAATTAACAGGTTCACAATAAAGACAATGAACAACATATGAGCAAACATACACCATTGATATTAGAGGTCGACCGATTAATCGGAATGGCCGATTAATTAGGGCCGATTTCGAGTTTATAACAATCTGTATTTTTGGACACCGATTGTGGCCGATTACATTGTACTCCAAGAGGAGACTGAGTGGCAGGCTGACTACCTGTTTCGGGAGTGCAGCAAGAAGCCAAGGTAAGTTGCTAGCTGGCATTAATCTTATAAAAAAACCAATCAATCTTAACATAATCACGAGTTAACTACAAATGGTTGATGATATTACTAGTTTATCTAGCTTGTCCTGAGTTGCATATAATCGATGTGGTGCCTGTTAATTTCTCATCGAATCACAGCCTACGTCACCAAACGGGTGATGATTTAACAAGCGCATTCGCAAAAAAGTACTGTCGTTGCACCAATGTGAACTTAACCATAAACATCAATGCCTTTCTATAAAATCAATACACAAGTTTATATTTTTGAACCTGCAAATGTAGTTAATATTGCCTGCTAACATTTCTTTTACCTATGGAAATTGTGTCACTTCTCTTGCGTTCAGTGCAAGCAGAGTCAGGGTATATGCAGCAGTTTGGGCCGCCTGGTTGGTTGCAAACTGTGTGAAGACCATTTCTTCGTAACAAAGACCGCAATTAATTTGCCAGAATTGTACATAATTATGACATAACATTGAAGGTTGTGCAATGTAACAGCAATATTTAGACTTAGGGAACGGTTCCGTATTTCTCTGAACGAATAAACGTTTTGTTTTCAAAATGATGGTTTCCGGATTTGACCATATTAATGACCTAAGGCTCGTATTTCTGTGTGTTATTATGTTATAATTAAGTCTATGATTTGATATTTGATAGAGCAGTCTGAGCGATGGTAGGCAGCAGCAGGCTCGTAAGCATTCATTCAAACAGCACTTTCGTGCATTTGCCAGCAGCTCTTCGCTGTGCTTCAAGCATTGAGCTGTTTATGACTTCAAGCCTATCAACTCCTGAGATTAGGCTGGTGTAACCGATGTGAAATGTCTAGCTAGTTAGCAGGGTGCACACTAATAGCGTTTCAATCGGTGACGTCACTAGCTCTGAGACCTTGAAGTAGTTGTTCCCCTTGCTCCACGGCTTTTGTGGAGCGATGGGTAACGACGTTTCGAGGGTGGCTGTTGTCAATGTGTTCCTGGTTCGAGCCCAGGTAGCAGCGAGGAGAGGAATGGAAGCTATACTTTTACACTGGCAATACTAAAGCGCCTATAAGAACATCCAATAGTCAAAGGTATGTGAAATACAAATGGTATAGAGAGAAATAGTCTTATAATTCCTATAATAACTACAACCTAAAACTTCTTACCTGGGAATATTGAAGACTCATGTTAAAAGGAATCACCAGCTTTCAAATGTTCTCATGTTCTGAGCAAGGAACTGAAACGTTAGCTTTCTTACATATTGCACTTTTACTTTCTTCTCCAACACTTTGTTTTTGCATTGTTTCAATATTTATTTGAGGCTAAATTGATTTTATTGATGTATTATATTAAGTTAAAATAAAAGTGTTCATTCAGTATTGTTGTAATTGTCATTATTACAAATAAATAAGGCCGATTAATCGGTATCGGAGTTGAAAAATTATAATTGGTTGACCTCTGATATAGATGCAGAAAAACAGAAAGTAAGGGGCAAAAGGAAAAAGGACCAAATACATTCACTTGTCTTAAAACATGTTTAAATGAAATGACAGCAATATTCCATCCGGGAATATAGTTTTTGCTTTCTTCTACTTCAGTTAATTGGAATGTCTGTGCTCCTCTTTTTCACCTCTTCTCCGTGGCTCTCTTACAGTAAGTATCACATTTCTTCCAAGTCCAAGGCTACCTCTTTACAATGGAAGTGGTGCCATAAATCTGACTCACATACACAAGACACACATGGACATGTTGCATTTTAAATATGTGGTGGTGGAGTGGTAGCCTGAGGGAACACACTGAATGTGTTGGGTAATGTGTTATGAAATGTAATGTCAGGTAGTATTTTAAACTGCATGTAATGGTCTTATGCAGGAAGAGTAGCTAATGGGGACCCATAATAAATACTAACACATATCCAAGCACATTGACTTAAAAAAAAACAAGGATTGTTAACAAACTCCAATGAACATGAGTCACTGTTATTCTCAAACAGCCATCTGATTGGCCTGCTGAGTTGATGAACTTTGCTTTTGTTAGGCTTTCATTCTCGGCTGTGTTCCGGCCCCCACAGAGACGCTGTCAACACAACCGATGACTGGAGACAGACAACCATACACATGATATGTTTGTCATATTGGACATGTCATAAATCACCAACACCAACGAGATTTATTGAAATGCTATTTGTTAATGCTGGACATATGCATCAATAAAGCATTATTGAAATACACGCTCTCATTTTTAACCAACTCCAAAAGAGTAAAGTGAAATTGATCTTCCCCCTCAGCTTTTCTGTGTTGCTCTACCCTACTTTCTCTCCATTGTATCTTTAACAAATAGGTGTAGCTGGCCTATATTTGCTGTATGGAACAAATACAGGAAGTGGCTGTCTACGAATACAAAGAATGGGAGAGAGGATAGCGGGGCAGTAGTTGACCCAAGCACCCAGGAGTTTGTGAAGTAGCCAGTTGTCAAATGACACTGTTGAAGTGTTTTGCGAAACTCTAGACACAGAAGTAAACCGGGCCAATGGCTGTAACATTACCCAGCGCACTACTCTCAATGGGCTTAACACAAACTGGAACTACGAACACATACAGTGCATTTGGAAAGTATTCAGACCCATTGACCTTTTCCAATTTTTGTTACGTTACAGCCTTATTCTAAAATTGAATACATAGTTTTCCCCCCTCATCAATCTATACACAAAGCCCCATAATGACAGCAAAAACAGGTGAAAACCCCCCCAGAAATATCACATTTACACAAGTATACAGACCCTTTACTCTACTTTGTTAAAGCACCTTTGGCAGCAATTACAACCTCGAGTCTTCTTGGGTACAAGCATGGAACACTTGTCCTTGGGGAATTTCTCCCATTCTTCTCTGCCGATCCTCTTGGAAGGTGAACCTTCACCCCAGTCTTAGGTCCTGAGAGCTCTGGAGCAGGTTTTCATCAAGAATCTCTGTACTTTTCGCAGATCATCTTTCCATCGATCCTGACTTGACTCCAAGTCCCTGTCGCTGAAAAACACCCCAACAGAATGATGCTGCCACCACCATCCTCCACCGTAGGGATGATGCCAGGTTTCCTCCAGACGTGACACTTCGCATTTAGGCCGAAGCGTTCAATCTTGGTTTCATCAGACCAGAGAATCTTGTTTCTCATGGTCAGAGTCCTTTAGGTGCATTTTTGCAAATTCTTTTACTGAAGAGTGCCATCTATCTGGCCACGAACATAAAGGCCAAATTGGTGAGTGCTGCAGAGATGGGAGAACATTCCAGAAGGACAACCATCTCCACAGACGAACTCTGGAGCTCTGATGAGTGACCATTGGGTTCCTGGTCTCCTCCCTGACCTCCCCCCGATTGCTCAATTTGGCCGGGCGGCCAGCTCTAGGAAGTGTCTTGGTGGTTCCAAACTTCTTCCATTTAAGAATGGAGGCCACTGTGTTCATGGGGACCTTCAATGCGACAATTTTTTTGGTACCCTTCTCCAGATCTGTGCCTCGTCACAATCCTGTCTCGGAGATCTACGGACAATTCCTTTGACTTCATGGCTTGGTTTTTGCTCTGACATGTACTGACACACCTTTCCAAATCTGGTAAAATCAATTGAATTTACCACAGGTGGACTCAAATCAAGTTGAAGAAACATCAAGGATGATCAATGGAAACAGGATGCACCTGAGCTCAATTTCGAGTCTCATAGCAAAGGGTCTGAATACTTACGTAAATAAGGTATCTGTTTTTTATTTGAGTAAATTTGTGAACATTTCTAAAAACCTGTTTTTCACTTTGTCATTATAGGGTATTGCGTGTAGATTGTTGAGGAATTTTTATTTATTTAGAACTTTTTAGAATAAGGCTGTAATGTAAGATAATGTGGAACAAGGGAAGGGGTCTGAATACTTTCCGAATGCATTGCAAGTCAGATTTTCGTCTAACTGATACATGGACGTCTCTTTTAGGAATCAAACCTATAAATCAAAACCACCACAACAAGGAAGTGTTGAAATGCCCTTCCTCACTTTCCATTGAGATTGAATGTTAACTTTGTTTGAGTGCATCAACTCATAACATTTTCAAGTATTTCTCGAAGTCAGACAGGAATAGATAAGACATTTTAGCCAAGGGTTCAACTCAAGCATCGATTAAAGGTAGACCATCTTATTCAGTTACGTACATTTTATCACCCAACAAATGCAACATGTTCCATAAATGGGACATCACTGACATTCTTCAATACAACATTAAGGGAAAAAAGAGGCCAATATGATGTCAAAGCCAATCACCATGGACACCAGAGGCAATAGAGGCCCCTTGGGTCCAAAGACACTGCGTGCGCTTTCGAAAGCGGTCCCCTGACACATATTGGTGGATCATCTCCTTGTGTCTCCCCTCTGTAGTCAAATCATTCCCCCATCATAATGCATGTCACACTGAAACCTGCCACACAAGCCCATCAGAATAGGCATGAAATACACAGGAGGCCTTTAGCTGACTAAACCTGTTGGACTGTGATATTCATAAATGAAACAAATAGCTGGGTGACGCCTTTTGTGTTTTCAAATCCCACTTTATATTGAGGCTTTATCGGCATTCGTAACCAGATCAGGTCCTGTTGCAAATACAGTCGACACCATTCACCTGTAATCCTATAGTGCTCCTGCTGTTCCTTTGCCCTAGCCTGAGGCAGGCAGACAGAGCACCTGACTTAATCCTATCTGGGTCCCTTTCAGGGACAATCCCCAGGTAAAAGTTGCCCTCAGGCACAGATCTAGCTTCAGCTTATCCTGCTTGACTCCTTACCGTAACCATTAGGGGGAGGAAACACTAAGGGGCAGATTCATCCTACTCCATATACCGTGTGGTTAAGGCCTGCCTCTCTACCAAAAAGGTCACAATATTTTCAGGAATTAATTAAACATGTGCCATCTAAGGCACATGCATCACCTCCAACAGACACCATAACCCCTCGAGCGTCTCTCTAGCCCCTCTAGCGTCTATAGACCCTATTCTATAGTGCAGTTGTTCCCAAACTTTTCATAGTCCCGTACCCCTTCAAACATTCAACCTCCAGCTGCATACCCCCTCTAGCACCAGAGTCCGCACACTCTCAAACGTTGTGTTTTGACATTGTAAGCGTGCCAAACACACACACACTATTCAATACATTTATTAAAAATAAAAATGAGTGCGAGTTTGTCACAACCCGGCTCGTGGGAAGTGACTTTTGTAGGACCAGGGCACAAATAATATCAATAATTTTGCTCTTTATTCAGCCATCTTACATATTGAACCTTATTTGTTAATAAAGAAATAGTGAATAACTCCCCACAGGTTCATGAGAAGGGTGTGCTTTAAAGGATGCACATGACTCTGCAACGTTGTATTGGAGAGAGTCTCAGTCTAAAATCATTTCCCACGCAGTCTGTGCCTGTATTTAGTTTTCATGCTAGTGAGGGCCGAGTATCCACTCTCACATAGGTACGTGGTTACAAAGGGCATCAGTGTCTTAACAGCGCAACCCTATTCTGAGCCCAAAAATCAGTGGCGCCTGATTTAATTCAATTTTCACAGATCCGCTTGTTGCAATTTCGATGTGGCTCTTTTGTTCAGATATTGGTAAGTGGACTGAAGGCAGGGTATGAAAGGGATAACGAATCCAGTTTGTGTAATTCGTTTGGGGAAAGTACCTGCGTAATTGCGCACCCAGCTCACTCTGATGCTTTGCTATATCACATTTGACATTGTCCGCAAGCGTTCATTTGCACACAAAAAACATACAATGATGGAAAGACCTGTGTGTTGTCCTTATTAATGCAGACAGAAAAAAGCTCCAACTTCTTAATCATAGCCTCAATTTTGACCCGCACATTGAATATAGCTGAGGCGAGTCCCTGTAACCCTAAATTCAGATCATTCCGGCGAGGAAAAAACATCACCCAGATAGGCCAGTTGTGTGAAACTCGTCATCATGCAAGCAGTCAGAAAATGATGGTCAGTAAAGAACATAAGCTAGACTCTTTAAAAAAAAAATATTTTTTTAAATGTTTCAATACTTTGCCCCTTGATAACCAGCGCACTTCTGTACGTTGCAAAAGCGTTACATGGTCACTGCCCATATCATTGCACAACACAGAAAATAAACGAGAGTTCAGGGGTCTTGCTTTAACAAAATGAACCATTTTCACTGTAGTGTCCAAAACGTCTTTCAAGCTGTCAGGCATTCCCTTGGCAGCAATAGCCTCCCGGTGGATGCTGCAGTGACCCAAGTGCCGTCGGGAGCAACTGCTGGCACGCGCATTACCACTACACTTTGTCTCCGTCATGGCTTTTGCGCCATCAGTACAGATACCAACACATCTTGACCACCAAAGTCCATTTGATGTCACAAAGCTGTCCAGTACTTTAAAAATATCCTCTCATGATGTCCTTGTTTCCAGAAGAGGATGTCTTCCTTAATTGACCCCCCATAAACGTAACAGACATATACCATGAGCTGTGCCAGGCCCGCCACATCTGTTGACTCATCCAGCTGTAACGCATAGAATTCACCGGCTTGTATGCGAAGCAGTAATTGTTTCAAAACATCTCCTGCCATGTCACTGCATGAAATAGTGTTGTTTGATGAAGGTATTGTCTGTATAGTTTTTTTTTTGGCCTTTTCCCCCAGCATTGTCCCAGCCATATCTGCGGCAGCAGGAAGTCCTCCACAATAGTATGGGGCTCGGGAGCTCACCATATAAGAAGCTTCTAGCCCCTTCTTATTAATGGTATCTGTTGCTTTTATACATGTCTTACTACTCGAAAGTCAACTGAATTCTCACACAAAAAAAGGGCATGTTTTGTTTCTAAATGTCTGTGCAAGAGTGAAGGATTCAGCGAGTTGTGAGATAGTACTTTTGCACATATAACACACCGTGGCTAAGGAAAGGCACTACTCCCAATAGAAGTGAACCCCAAATCAATGTTGCTCTCATATTTGCGCCTCTTCGACGTTCCAATGTCTCTGTTTGTTGTTCGGTGCTTCCCCGGGTAAGGGGGAAGTAGCTCTTCGGCTACATCATATTCACAACTGTCGGTGTCCATGCTAGCTGGGCTAACAACAAATGTAGAATTACTGATGCTAGCATTGGATGTGCTCGTGGCAGCAGAACAACTTGTGTCGTCGACAGGTGCAGGTGTAGTACTGCTGGTAGTAGCAGTACTACAAATAGAGCTGGTATGTGTCTTACTTTCTTTTAACCAATTATACATTTGAGCAAACTGAATGAGCAGCAGCTACATTTGGCTACTTAAGGACCGTTAGTGGAATTCACACGAGAGAGTAACGGTTAATGTGATTGGACGTTAATTATTTGACTAGGCTACCCGTATTTGACATTGTTGTTATTTTGCTGAACTCTAGATGGTTTAATTTTATTATGGGCGAGGCTATTCAGAAACGAGGCTTTTCAGCCGAGAAAAAAACCTCACCCAAAAGTAATAGCCCCGTTGGAAAATATAAATGTCTGTTTGAAAACGTTAAGATTATGTATTTATAAAAATCAAACAAAAAAACTTTTTATTTGGCATAACCCCAACTAAATTGCACGTACCCCTGGGGGTTTGGGAATTATAATACCTGCATAGTGTATATAACATGTATAAACCCTAGTGTCTATAAACAGTGTATTATACTATTGATCAACCCTATAGAGGAGATTACTTCAGTCATTTTTTCCCATTAAGATTTTAACATAATGGTCTAGGGGTCACTGAGATGTATGCATCTTATTTTATTAGGATCAGTTCACAAAGGCCAATAGACGGCAGGGTACATATGTCTGTATTGAAACCAATTGTGCACTGGTTGGTTATGTTACAAATATTGTACCTACAAATGCAATTTAGTTTGAGGGTCCGAGGAGGTTGGCTTAGTCAGCTATTTAAATAAAAGCTTTGTTTCTAATTGAGACTTTATTCTGATTAATTTACTTGTTTAAATTAAACATCTAGATATATGTTTTCTTCAGAGTATCAGAAAATAGGTGCATGAGAATGAAACATTTTACTATAGAACAGGATTCCCTTCTTTGGCTCCATGGATAACACACACTGTATGCAGGTTGCAAGAGCTGCACAAAAATACTGTACATTTAATATAAGAACCAGTTCAAACTTACAAACTTCCCCTCCTTGGAAGACTCAGCTCCTTCTGTAAATGAAAAAATAAAGGAAAAAAGATTAGGACAAAATATATTCAATGTTGACACAGTGACACAGAATCTTTGATAAACAGCATGACATACAACCTGAAAACACTAAGATGTTAAATGGATGCTTTTGTATTGACAGACCTACATATCGGTCATAGATTGACATTCAGACAGTGTGACTAGCCAATGGATCAGTTATTTTATTAGCTACCTCTGCCACTTAAATTGGATGTGCATTATTTGTCATTGTCATTGAAATAAAAAATGAATAAAATCGATGACCTGCTGCACGGATGCAGACATACCACCCTGTCTGAGGGTCCATTCATCCACTCCCAAAGCATAACTTCACTTTCTTGGCTCCAGACGCTGACCCAGTTTCTGAGTCCCTCGAGATAAAAAGCACTGGTTCACAAAGTTAATAATGAACCAATTCACACTCTCGTCAGAGGCCATATGCAAATCACAGAATTACTGTGCCTCAGAAGAGGAAAAATGGCTAATTGCTTGACCCTTACAAGCATAAACAAAGCTTTTTCTCAGGAAACCAATGACATAAGCTCCAGTAAGATCCAGCCGGGGTTTGTACTGTACCGTAGCAGTCCCTGCAACGGGGGAACGATCAACAACAACACTTTAATTGATTGGCCACCCGAGCGGATTAAGCACGTTGATCCATGCAAGCTTTGTATTTACTGTACCTGTCAATCAATGTGAAAAATGTATAATAAGCATTTGCGTAAATGTGAATATTTCATTCATCAATTGGATCGGAATATATGTTTACAGGCTGCTGAATCCACAGAAATCATACCCTTTACTGGACAGAAACTTCCTCGATTCCCTTTAAATATTCACATCTGTATACATTATAAAAGTAGTGTATTCATCATTATGCACAGTTTGAATACTGCACCTTTAAAATCAGGCCTCAATGTGTTATAAACACAATAAAGGTTAAGAGGTTTCCCAAAAATGCACAAGCTATGCAGTGTGCACTTGGGGAAATGCAATAGTATTAATATACCAGCAGAGGGGAGTATTTACAGTGAAGAGGTGCTGTCATTTCCTGATATGGTCAATGGCTGGATAGGGACTGCTGCGGTGGATGTGTTTACTACCTAAACCAGCCTGTAACTACACAGAGCAAGTGAACAGAATACATTTGAATTGCGACTGTGGAACTGCACGGAGGTGTACATACATAAAGGACGTTTGCACTTTTGCACTAATCTCAAGAGCACTTACAGCATGTGGCGCCGACACGATTGGCATTTCCATTCAATTGCTTCCCGATTCCGAACAAGAATTTCCACTACCACTTGAGCTTGGCGATATATCGAATTCATGTTTTTGCGCGATATTCCAAATTCCTGTATGGAATCAAGAATCAAGTTTTTTTTCATGAGTGTTTATGTCTTGTTCTCATGTTGTATTTTTGGTCTCACCTTCACTCCTCTGTGCTGTGTACACCTTCCCATTTACAGTGCATTCGGAATGTATTCAGACCCCTTTACTTTTTCCACATTTTGTTACATTGCAGCCTTATTCTAAAATGGATTAAATAAAATGCTCCTCAATCTACACACAATACCCCATAATGACAAAGCAAAAACAGGTTTAAAAAATAAATATTTTTTTTTTTATAAGTATTCAGAATCTTTGCCATGATATTTGATAATGAGCTCAGAAGCATCCTGTTTCCATTGATCGTCCTTGAGATGTTTCTACAATATGGAGTCAACCTGTGGTACATCCAATTGATTGGACATGATTTGGAAAGGCATACACCTGTCTATATAAGGCCGCACAGTTACATGTCAGAGCAAAAACCACGCAATGAGGTGAAAGGAATTGTCCGTAGAGCTCCGAGACAGGATTGTGTCGAGAAAAAGATCTGGGAAAGGGTAGCAAAAAATGTCTGCAGCGTTGAAGGTCCCCAAGAACAGTGGCCTCCATCATTCTTAAATGGAAGAAGTTTGGAACCACCGGCCAAACTGAGCAATCGGGGGAGAAGTCAGGGAGGTGACCAAGAACCTGATGGGCACTCTGATGGAGCTCCAGTGTTCCTCTGTGGAGATGGGAGAACCTTCCAGAAGGACAACCATCTCTGCAGCACTCCACCAAATCAGGCCTTTATGGTAAAAGAGCCAGACAGAAGACACTCCTCAGTAAAAGGCACATGACAGCCCGCTTGGAGTTTCATTTAGGCACACATGATAAACTATATTCTCTAGCCTGATGAAACCAAGATTGAATTCTCTGGCCTGAATTCCAAGTGTCACGTCTGAGGAAAACCTGGCACCATCCTTATGGTGAAGCATGGTTGTGGCAGTGTCATGCTGTGGGGATGATTTTCAGCAGCAGGGACTGGGAGACTAGTCAGGATCGAGGGAAAGATGAACAGTGCAAAGTACAGAGAGGTCCTTGATAAAAACCTGCACCAGGGTGCTCTGGCCCTCAGACTGGGGCAAAGGTTCACAAGGTTGAACAGTTGAATTATGAAAACACCCAGTCTGTCTCCAACTGTTTGAAAAGCATGTTAGCCTGTCCACTTTGTTCAGATGTTGAAATCAAGTGGCCTACCTTATTTCTCAGAAGTTGGCAGTTCTTTATATAAGGATTAGCTGGCTAATCACTAGCAAGTGGGCTTGAGAGATTGATGAGACCGGTGTTGATTTTCTATATCCTAATGTCTGTTACAAAAAGTGTGTTATTATTAGTAAAATGTGCATAATGCATGGCTCAGTTAAAAAAGGGCATTTTCATAGACTTGAAACAAAGATGAGTGACTTTTTAAAAATGTATTTAACCTTTATTTAACCAGGAAGGGCTCATTGAGGTTAAAATCTCTTTTTCAAGAGCGCCCTGGCCAAGATAGGCAGCACCAAGTCATTACAAAAAAATTACAGACAGACAACATGAAAAACTACAAGTAATCTACGTAGTAAAAACCATGGAATTCACAAGAGTATAAAACAGCAAATTAAATACTTTGACAGGTCAGAGAATCAGCCTCAAAATCCTTCATCAGTGATTTAAAAATACCAATCGGGACAAATTCTTCCAGTTTAAAAGTATTTTGTAAGGTGTTCCAAGACGATGGCGCAGAGTACATAAAAGCCCTTTTACCAAATTCAGTTCGGACATTTGGAACAGTTAGCAGGATAAAGTCCAGCGAACGAAGAGAGTACCCACCACATTTCTGAACAATAAAAATGCACAGATAAAAAGGTAGTAAACCCAAAATGGCTTTGTAAATAAAAGTATACCAGTGACTGACTATATGAGTGACTATATAGGTAAGGGTTTTGCAGTTTAATATAAATCTCAAAGTGCCATGGTAAAGAGTGTCAATTGATCTCAAACACTGAGCGGAAGCATTCATATATAAAATATCCCCATAGTCTAGAAAAGGCATAAATGTAGCTGACACTAGCCTCCTTCTGGCTTCAAAAGAAAAACAGGCCTTATTCCTAAAATAAAATCCCAATTTCAGCTTCTATTTTTTTTGTAAATTGCTGACTATTGCAACAACAAAAAAGCAGGTTAAAACTATTAATTTGTGGAAGGACTATGCTAGGTATAATGCAGAATATTTGACCTTTAAATTGTACAAAAAGGCTTATTTAGAGAAAACATTGAAAAAAAAGAGATCATGAATTGCCCATAAATTTGGGAAAACATCTAGATGTGATTTTTAGGCCATATCTCCCAGCCTTAACTACCACACATGACAATTACAGACTAAAACCCAAACAATTCAATTTGTAACTCGTTTCATTCCAAACCCCTTCTGCAGTATGTCACTGCACTAAACAATAAAACTCAACAATACCTACAATAACTATGGTTGAAGAAATACATAGTGAGGTCCCTTTGTCAGAGGTGAGACAGAAGTGTTTAAAGACATGTCTTTAAAGGTTCTTCTAGTCAGCAGAAATTAACTAAGCCCCTCTCCCCATTGCCATCAATTACAGCTGAATGTCTGCCCCCTGTGCTGGCTCCCGTGCACCCAGGACACGATTTCATTGGCTAACATGACCGCGGTTCACATCGCTAATTACAAGAACGGAATGAATTAACGCTAATGTGAATTCTATCCCATTACAGCATAGCAAATCACAGTGGGCGTCTACTGTCCGGTCGAGCTGGTTCACTGACACACTGCTATGACAAATCCTGGTAAACACCTGTGGAGATTACCCTTAAGATTCAAAGTACATACTGTAGACTTAGGCCTACTGTGACACAATACTTTACATTGAAGTCATGAATATTCCCTTACAGAAGTTGGTCTACTGACAAAGACCTTTGTGAGAATATTTTTTTCACTGGGTTGTGTTTGAAGAAATAAACTGAAGACTTGCGTCCTGTTTATTCTACTTAGTCACACCTGATACTGTGAGACAGAGTATGCAAAACTCAAACAGCGCAAATGGTGCTATTTCTGAAAGCAAACGCCCCTGTAAGCATGCAGGCAAGACTACACCATATGGTGTGAAGACATATCGGTGTGCATGAAACCACTGCGGGGTGCGACATGGTAATCATACCAGAACACCCAGACTGAATAGCAGTCAGACTGCAGCTTCCACGCTAAGAAAAACGATCAATATTCTCCATAGGGAAGAAAAACTTGATCTGATACTAGGCAACAGCAGCAGGCAACATTCAAAGTGAACCCTCAAAGTTGAGCATGAGTGAGAATGGAAAACTATCAAAGGAAAGTTACACTTGATCCAAAACCTACTAAACAACGTGTGAAGAGTGAACCCTCAAAGTTAAACATGGATGGGTAAGAAAGACTGCCTATATTACCCAAACAGAAGAGAAATGTGATCCATAACAATATGGGTGATATCATAATACCACTCAGAAGTCCTAGACAAAACAGTCATTCAAAATGGACCCTCAAAGTTGAGCTTGAATGAGTAGGAAAAACTATCAATATTCTCCAAAGGGAAGAAAAACTTGATCCAAAACATGACCTTAATCTCCTAGACATTGAACAGAATGAAGAGTGAACCATCACTGTTAAGCATAAATGGTAAAACAAAGGTTCAGTCTCCAAAGGGATGAAAGATGCATTCAAAACATCCACTATCCTAACCAAGTGGTTTACTGTGACGCTCGCTTATTATAATTTTCTGTGATATTAGATTGCAGTTCACTGACTGACCGCATTTTAATCCATAGTTTCTCAGCATTCCTCTCATCCAACATTGTTGAAAGTTATTATGGCTAGGTTTTTCTGTAGCTAATGTGAGAGCGCAGTATGATGCTGAAGTTGCCCTTCTCCCATCCCTCCTACTGAGGTCATAAAGGAGGAAGGATTTATGACTTGTGTGTTGCCCTGTGATTGGCTAAGCTCCTGCTGTGTCTGGGGTCAGATTGGATGACCTATGACGTTCAGGTTCGTGGCGGGGGGTCTGTCAGAGAGACTAGGGTCACGCGGCGCCTCTATTGCGCTCTCATCTACAGAGTAATGACAAGGCGGGGGTGGAGAGTCTGTGGAGAGACTTTACTGAAGAGACTGGGATAAGGGTAGGATGAGGCTGGTGCAGATATTCACAATAGAAGGACCCAGAGCCGACAGCTGCACCTGGTCTCCCATCCAAGAATTGACCAAGATCCAACCTTACTTAACTGTTGAGACAAGCCAGCAGAGTGATGCAGGGTGGTATGGTCCGTTTATGAATGATCACTTGCTGAAGGACAAAGAGTAGACTAGGTCAAAGCTAAAACCTTATTGGAAATCTTGTCATGTCTAGATGGTATGACAGTGGAATATGGCAGCTAGATGTACAATGCCACAAGATATTATCCACCGCTACATTCCTAATGTTAATCACTAGCTGAAAACTATTTGGACTGAAATATTTAAATATTTTAAGATATTAACAAATTGCTAGATTTACATGATTAATAATCATGAATGCCTCTCAGCTATGTCCACAGAATATCATAGAATGAGAAACTCAAGAGTAAGCTGTTGCCAATCCATTTTCTACAGTCTTTCTCAGCTCCTGGTAGGGTCAAATAGCGAGCTATCACGCTGTGCAGGCTGCAGACTGTTGACTGAACGAATAAGAACTCTTTTCAGTTCATAGTTGTTTTTAACTCTTGCTTCCTCCATCTCTCACTGAGAAAAACAGACTTCAAGAGGATGTTGTGTTACTGAATAAACACATCAGTCAAACAAAACCTTCCACAGGCATAATCTGCAGAAAAGCAATATCACATCCATACAGTGAATCTACTTGACAAACTGTGTTTTGGGTTTAGTCTTCAGAAAGCACAAGTGAGGATCTGTTTACCTTTGTGCCAACAGGCTTACTAAAAATAAAAAGCTGTGAAGAGAGTCGAGCCACCTGTTCGATGTTAATGTTAAGTGTATGGCCGTATATAACATTTTCATGAGAGGGCGATGAACAGTACCTAGTAATGCCATATACTGCTAGAAAGCTTACATTTTCGGCTTTTTGGAAATATTCATAATTTATCTAAGATTTGTATGCACTTTTGTACTAGTATGAACTAACATAGTAAATCCTATGAAAAAGAGTACATTTCATTTTTTTAAATGTCATAGCTATGAACAACCTATTCATAACAAATGGGGGTAATATACATAGTTACACTCACAACCAAACATACATTTGACATGCTATAAGATTTCAGCTGCCTTATTGCTTGTTAATTTTTTATATTAGTTATTAGTGGTCCGCCTAATTTCCTGGTGCACAGCCTCCATATTCATACTTCTCTCCCTCCCCACGTTAACGTAGCAGAGAGTTGGCTACGATCTTAGCTTTCATCTAATATAACGTTTGTCCATCTGCGAACGCAACGTGGTTTTGGTTCACATCTAAAAAATAGTTTTTATTTTTTATAATTCGATAAAACCATTTGTTTGTGTCTAAGAACAATGGGACTCGATGCGGGACAATCAGCATTCCAGTGCTACGTGCATGTGACGAACCTCTTCTACAAAAATTGACAGAGCCCAGACAGTGAATGCGTGTTAATTAGGCGGGACTCCCAAGCCTCCAATGGTTGAGGATATGTAACCCGATACCCCAGGGTCTTGCAAAACGTACTCAAAGATGGTTAGGTATAAAGATATGTAGAAACTGTTTCTCCAATAGAAATCCCCAACCACACTCGTAGAAGACGTTGGCTAGGTAAACTCGTGTGCAGTCATCGGTTCAAACAGTCATCTAGCGCCAAACTGCGCATGTGCAGGTCTGTCAAATTAAAGTAACTCCTTTGATATAAAGTTGCTTTTGACGACTATGGCAACATATCAGTTTGTCACTTTCACGAGGTTGGAGTAATAACATGTTCAGCTATTTAAGACATTGGCTCGAATCTGGGTTATTCCTTTAGAGTTCGAGAAAATGAACAACTAAGGAATAAATAAAAATAATTATCTCATTGACTTTTCAAATCCTGGTCTGGTTTGCTGGCTCTGTGCTTCACAGCTCTGTATGGGTTTTGACTGACAACAGTTCTGAACTTGAGCACAGCACGTGACAAGAAGTTTTCCAATCCCTCCCTCTCATTGGGCAACTTTGGAAAATGTTTTGTCTAAGTAAGAGAAATGTAAATTAAGATGACTATGTATTTTGAAAGATTAAAGATTATAATAAATACTGCTTCTGATGTCATACAAGCAAGCAAAAACACCAGTGAGTCCAAATATGCACATCACATTTCACTATCATAAAACTCATGTCATATACAGTGTCAATGTTTATGATCACTATGTTTGATGTACAGTTACCAGATGACATGTCATACTCTGGGTTGTTCTGAACAGAATGAGCTCGTTTGTCTATTGTGAAGAAAATTTGTCGCCGAACACGCACCTGAATGCACTCTAATCCTTTCTATGATTACAAAATTACAATCTGTTTCTCTGAATTGCCTTGTGAAAGCCTAACACTAAGATCCTTCTTTATAATTTAGCTAGTCATGTTGGCAATAGAACAAGCTTTCAAATGATTCCCACCTGACCCAGGTTGCGATTTATAATGGGTCGTTTTTGAATTAAGTAAACAACAATAATTGTGTGATTGCAGAGTGGTGTTCCAAACAAAACTGCAAATGGGCTTGCTCGAGTTCCTCAATGGCACAGCTGGGATACTTTAAAAAAAGCACCTTATAGCTTAAGACTCTTCTTTAAGTCATAAAGTGCATTGAAATTACTGTGCACACTTTGGAGAGATGTGTCCACTTGAGACACCAGTTAGTCCTCTCACTCAGAACCTTGTCATTGGTTTGTAATTATGTTGCACCTAACCCACATTTTCCAGGAATATTCTTATCATGTTACTGAATGTATCCAGAGTATTTTCAAATTCATTATCAACAATTGTGGCTTAAAGAACAGTAAATGTAAAATGCACATAAAATCAACAGTGTAATGTTTGGATTCAGCCTGGTGTCAGATGAACTGTTGTGTCCTCAAATGTGGTGTAAGAATTTTCCCATCATCTCCAAACTGTTCCCTTTCAATTGCTACCAGGCGTATGCATTTCATATTTCTTCTGTAAGGAACATTTCAATTTAGCCCTATCCATAAATGCCAATTCCCACAGGTGTAAAGGGTTAACAGAAACTATTATTTTCTCTATAATGGACTACTCTGTACCACATTCAGTCTAGCTTCTGAAGAATTTTATGGTCATAACTTTATTCTCAATATAAAACTGCTTCTAGCTCAAGTAAGAGCAGCGTTTTGATGACGAACATGGTCATTTGTGTTGATGTTGCCATTTACAGCTGCCAGAGTCAAAGTAATGATGCTAAAATATGGCCAATCTAGTCAAAGTGAAAAGGAAAACAGATGAGTTCATATTTGACTAACCTTCGTCCTTATACCTTAGCAAATACTGCCAAAAACAAAAAGTGGTTGCTAACAGGCAGTGTATATGTGGATCCTATACACTGGGGCCGCAGGTAGCCTAGGGGTTACAGCGTTGGACTAGTAACCGAAAGGTTGCTAGATTGAATCGTTGAGCTGACAAGGTAAAAATCTGTAATTCCGCCCCGAACAAGGCAGTGAAACCACTGTTCCTAGGCCATCATTGTAAATAAGAATGTTCATAACTGACTTGCCTAGTTAAATAAAAAATATAAAAAAATCCTCTGATGTATTGACAGAAGACTTCAGAGAGACAGACTACACTTGTATCAACGACCTCCCTCCTGAAACGGTCAGAAACGTGCCGCAAACCGATCATGAAAGCACATCAGAGTGCTCTATCGAAAAATCCATTCACAACTGATGGCAACAGGGATGACTTCAGATGGTTGAATATTCCGCAGGGCCCAATGTCACTGGATTACCGCTGGCGGGAACCTCGTCAACTGCAAGACTTGACATCAAAGCAGGCAGTGACTCTTTAAAGACCTTCTTGTGATGCTTTATTAATAATTCCCTTTGATTTTCTCGCTCATCTCAAGATCAAAAGTGCACTTTCTTGGCCTTGGTAAACTGCTGACTTGCAGGATACTAAGAGGAGAAAGCCCAGTTCCTTAAACACAGATAGTGGGGTTGTATGACTGGGTTGAAGGGACGTCACAAAAAGACAAGTGCCACAGCCTCAAGGGTTTTTTCTTCTTCCCAACAACCAGTTCTTATGACGTTGTATAACATAGGTAGAAAGTATTAACAGTTGAAATTTCATGACAAGAAATCTAAACTACTAGACATATTAAGGTATTGTACATGCATATAAAAAGGTCTTATGATGCATTATGATCACAACATAATGTATTACACACAATGAGATATGTCTCGACCACTAGATTCTTGAGAGAGAGGTAGTGTGACATGTCGTCAATCCAAATATAAACTACACTACGACAGCCTGTGTCTCACACAACCTGTATCAGTGTGCCAAGTATTTCACATAAAAACTGAGATGAGCACAGCACAACACTAAAAGAACGCAACTCTAAAAGTTAATCTCATCAGCAAACAATGACAAAAAAGAACTCAGAGTTTTTGTGGGAGAGGGTTGAAAATGGGACATTTTGGGGGTACAGACGAGACAACTGACATCAAAACGATCTGCGGGAGTTCCATGGTATGCCATAGTGTGCGGACATCTCCGCTGGAATTACTCAGTATAAGCAAAGTGGTTATACCAACACACACATAATTAATGTTGTGAATAATTATAGAAGGATTCAAAGGCTTTCTGTGTGGATGTAGAATATAACCTGATGTTTGATTGATGAGTCTGCTCCCAGAAAGCCTGTCAGGGATCTCTTTGGTTAAGATGAGTAAATACCATGAGTAAAACACTAGTGATTCCAGCGTCTAATATTTCCACTGACAAGAAAGAAGGCATCATGTTCAAAAGGAACTGTGATATCCTATCCATGTTAATCATTTCGCCCAACCATTTTTCATACATATCGGAAATCTCTCATAGATCTGAGGGAGATGAAAGATCGGCTCACGATTTTTAAGATCCTCTTTGTAACACTTAGATGAGGAAACAATGATATTATCTTTTAAATTAAGGAATATATGTTTATGATTTATTATAGGAGTTTATAGTGTCATAACAAAGGATATTATTAACTATTAACCCTTTCAGGTACACATCTTTTTAGTAACAAAGCTCAAAGGCACCAGGACAAAATGACATGAGAAACACTTCAAATGACTTGCTTGCTAAAAAGGCCAGGATTGCATATGAAGCGGAGCTGGTTTGGTGAAAACCCTTTCCTGAGACCTAAAAACCCATGTTAGCTCCCAGAACCAATGCATAGGCTTTAGCTCAGAGATATAAAACAGTGGGCCCCATCACCACTGGTCACCCACGAAATAATAACTAACTGTTCTCCAATATGCTCCACTCACTCAGACAGGGATCAACTCCTGTGTTATTTATGGAGAGAGCCGCTCTTGATGGCAAAGCTCACAATTACTGTGGGATATTTCACTGATCTGTTTGTTGATATCTATAGCACTTTGCCTGATAAGGGGGATGCAGTCTGTCATAAATGTATCAATTGGCTGCTCCACCAGTGTCCAGTGTGAAGGTTTCATTCACCAGGACAGGAATTGATCTAGGGTTTAACCTCTCAGCTAGACTTGGTATATGTTCTGCTCTTGAACCTCTCCTGCACTGCATCTCAAACAAAGCCAAGCAAGTTGTTAGTTCAAATTGCATGTGAGAATATAGGCTACTATATGTTGCTAGTGGGAAATATGTTGGCAGAATGGATATAAGATGGTATTTAACACAACACTTTGAATGGTGTGGTATCGATAACATATTTTAGTGGATGTGTTCAAAGAATTAAAACTAAGTTTCCTGCCCAGTCTTTAAACACTAGCAGTGTCCTGGCTCAACACAAAGGAAAACCTAGGCAACTGGACTGTCACCTGAGCCCTGACATCCAGCAACTTCAAGTCATTTTAATTCTAAGGAAACTGATAGATCCAGTAATGGACAAGGTCTGAATCTGTCATTCTCGCTTCAGTAGCAGCACACCCCATGAGTCATTATACAATATTTCCCCAAGAACATCCATGTGTCCATTTAAAAAGGACACAATCATCCCTGTCATCAAGGCCAAACTCTAACCCAACTCAAAACACTAGCTATTCATGCACGGTTAATTCTACTCATATCCAATCAACACACAACTGATAATACATGCAAAGTGCCATTCACCCGATAGTGTGGATGAAATAAAGAGCTTGGCTGGCCGGCAGGAATACTCAGTCTCACACTAGTGGATTACCAGTGCACCTCGCACAAGCCAATTGCGTGAGCAAATGTCACGTTGTGAATACAAATACACTGACATGATCAGATAACATGCTACGAGAAGATTAGTCCAGTCTCAAATGCCATTTCGCCAGATAGCCATGCACAGACTGAGGCAGTCGGACACTCTGAGAAAGCAATATGAAATTGAGATAGAACTGATTGTGCCGTAGGCTACTCCTGTACAGGAAAGTGCTAGACAAGCCCAAGGCAACACGTCGGAGTTGCTATAGCTAGGTTTCCATCCAATTGATGAGATTTTCATGTGAATATTCCAAAATCTGCATAAATAAAATATTAGCATTTTCCCACCAGAGATGAGTTTCCATCAAATTGACCTATTGGTGATACGTCTGCGCATGATGACGCAGTGCACATAACTTCTGCATTTAAATTCCCATGTACCGAGTAAAACATACAAATAGTTTCCATTGCATTTTCAACTCTACTGATGTTTTTGTCACAGAAAATGTTGCATTATATTGCGAATGTGCCCACTCTGGTATTGGCACGTGTGTTCTAGCCAACAGCTGGCCGATACAGTGCAGGTACAGCTTACATGACATTATTATGGACAAAATAGAAAGATTATTTTTATTTGTCAAAGCTCATCACCTTCCACTTTCACCAGTAAAGTTGTAGTGGGAGGACCACACAACATGTCATCACGTGTCTTCAAGTTAACTTCCAAATGATGGATATTATATCAACATTTCCACAGCCTTTCCTCACATAGTTCATTTTACCGTCAAAAAGATCACCTTATCTCGCGTATTCAACATTTGGAAAGTTTACCTTCAAATTTCCTGTTTCCATCAGGCCTGTCATGACATTTATTAATATTACGTGCATAAAAAAATTGGATGGAAACCTGGTTAGTGACACACAATGCTAAATCTATAGTATAACTACTGGTAACACTTAATTTCTGGGAATGATCTGAGAACGGATTCTTGCAATATGATTGAGGAAGAGAAAAATTGGTTAGATTTGACCAAGAAACAAAACTTGTCAAGGCCACTTAACATTATGCAAAATTACAATTATCAAGAGATTTGTTAAGATTTTTTATAACTGCAAAACATTTACAATGGCATAGGAAATAAACTAAATAAACAGAACGCATTCTGTAACATGCAAAAAATTATTACCT
This sequence comes from Oncorhynchus masou masou, assembly GCF_036934945.1. Classification (NCBI taxonomy): domain Eukaryota; kingdom Metazoa; phylum Chordata; class Actinopteri; order Salmoniformes; family Salmonidae; genus Oncorhynchus; species Oncorhynchus masou. Next base: position 64,421,359 of record NC_088239.1, on the reverse strand, counting down.
TCAATCAAAAAAGCAATTACATGAGAAATTGCCTCATCAGAAATGCCCTGTCCTCATTCGTTCAGATTAAGAATACATGTGAAAAAGGAGCTAAATGAAACAAACACAGCTAATACTCTAGAGACTCCCCATGCCTGGTCCTACAACTGTAATTATAAACAACTATAAAATGAACAACTCAAAGGCCTCCCGAGTGGTGAAGCGGTCTAAGGCACTGCATCGCAGTGCTAGCAGTGTCACAACAGATCGGGGTTCATTACCGGGCTGTGTTGCAGCCGGCCGCAACCGGGGGACCCATGAGGCGGCGCACAATTGGCGCAACATCGTCCGGATTAAGGGAGGGTTTGGCCGGCAGGGTTGTCCTTGTCCCATCGTGCTCTAGCGACTCCTGTGGTGGGCCAGGCTCATGCACCCTGACACGGGTGTACAGTGTACAGGTGTACACATTGGTGCGGCTGACTTCCGTGTTAAGCGAGCATTGTGTCAAGATGTAGTGCGGCTTGGCAGTGGTAAATATGCAACAAGGTGCTACTGTTATAATATTCACTTTGTAGTCTGACTGCAGAGCTTCTTATGGAAAAGGGAGAGAACAAGGAAAAGAGGAAAACCTTCGCACAGAGGGCTAAGACATATCAGAATAGGACACCTTTGCTGGACAATGTACAGTATCCTCGTGAATTTTTGGTACCCTAGGTAAACACGAACAAAAAGGCTGGGGGAAAATGTTGTTGTTTATCAGCTTGATCTTAAACTCAAAATATCATATGAATCTAACATGCCAATTATTGGCACCCCTAGAAATTCTTATGAACAAAATCGAATTGATGTACTACCAGTCAATAGTTCGGACACCTCTACTCATTCAAGTTTAAAAAAAAAAAAAAAAAAATGTTTTACAATTTTCTACATTGTAGAATAATAGTGAAGACAAACTTTGAAATAACCCACATGGAATCATGTAGTAACCAAAAAAGGGTTAAACATATCAAAATATATTTTATATTTGAGATTATTCGAAGTAGCCACCCTTTGCCTTGATGACAGCTTTGCACACTTTTGGCGTGAGGTAGTCACCTTGAATGCATTTCAATTAACAGGTGTGCCTTGTTAAAAGTTCATTTATGGCATTTCTTTACTTCTTAATGCGTTTGAGCCAATACGTTGTGTCGTGTCAAGGTAGGGGTGGTATATAGAAGATATCCCTATTTGGTAAAACACCAAGTTCATACTACGGCAAGAACAGCTCAAAGAAATAGTCCATCATTACTTTAAGACATGAAGGTCAGTCAATACGGAACATTTCAAGAACTTTGAAAGTTTCTTCAAGCGCAGTCGCAAAAACCATCAAGCCCTATGATGAAACTGGCTCATGAGGACCACCACAGGAAAGGAAGACCCAGAGTTTCCTCTCCTGCAGAGGGTGAGTTCAGTAGAGTTAACCACCTCAGATATTGCAGCCCAAATAAATGCTTCACAGAGGTCAAGTAAGACACATCAACTGTTCAGAGGAGACTGCATGAATCAGGCCTTCATGGTCGAATTGTTGCAAAGAAACCACAACTAAAAGACACCAATAGGAAGAAGACTTTCTTGGGCCAAGAAACAAAAGCAATGGACATCAGACCGGTGGAAATTTCTCCTTTGGTCTGATGAGTCCAAATTTTTGATTTTTGGTTCCAACCGCTGTGTCATTGTGAGTAGGTGAACGGATGATCTCCGAATGTGTGGTTCCCACCGTGAAGCATGGAGGTGGTGGTGTGATGGTGCTTTGCTGGTGAGACTGATTTATTTACAATTCAAGGCACACTTAACCAGCATATCTACCACAGCATTCTGCAGCGATATGCCATCTCATCTGGTTGCGCTTAGTGGGAATATCACTGGTTTTTCAACAGGACAATGACCCAACACACCTCCAGGCTGTGTAAGGGGTGTTTGACCAAGAAGGAGAGTGATGGAGTGCTGCATCAGATGACCTGGCCTCCAAAATCATCTGACCTCAATCCAATTGAGATGGTTTGGGATGAGTTGGACCGCAGAGTGAAGGAAAAGCAGCCAACAAGTGCTCAGCATATGTGGGAACTCCTTCAAGACTGCTGGAAAAATATTTCTCATGAAGCTGGCTGAGAGAATGCCAAGAGTGTGCAAAGCTGTCATCAAGGTAAAGGGTGGCTTCTTTGAAGAATCTCAAATATAAATTATAATTTTGATTTGTATAACATGATATTGTCACTATAATTCGACAATGCCCTTGCCAGAAGGCTAAAACTGGGTCATCTTTGGGTCTTCCAGCAGGACAACAATCCAAAGCATATCTCCAAATCCACACGAAAATGGTTCAAAGACCATATAATCAAGCTTTTGCAATGACCATCTCAGTCCCCTGACCTAAACCCTGTTGAAAACCTTTGGGGTGAGCTGAAGAGGAGAGTCCACAAGCGAGGACTGAAGGATCTGAAGAGTTTGTGTTGTTGAATGGTCTCAAATCCCTTCCTATGTGTTGTCCCACCTCATCAAACATCATAGGAGATGACTCAGCGCTGTTATCTTGGCCAAGAGAGGCTGCACAAAGTACTAAATGCAGGGGTGCCAATAATTGTGACATGCATGTTTTTGGAAAAAAATAATTGATGCTAAACTTTTTGGGGTTGAACAATTGTAACTCAAATTTTAGCTTCATATAGTATTTCCAGTGTAAGATCAAGCTGAAACTATACATTTTACATAGCCTTTTTGTTCATATTTACCCAGGGTGCCAATAATTCAGAAGGGCACTGTATGTTAAGGGATTCACACAAGGGGATTTGATGACAGGGAAACAATGACTGAAATGCAGTGTTAATTTTGTTGCAAAAATTCAAATCCACAGATATATTCCTCATACTTTCCCCATTATCGAAAATTCCACAAATATATTATTATTAAAGCCTTTCCTACTTGTATAAATTCAAACTTACCTAAAACTTGGCAGCGGGTATAAGAATCTATTTTTAATCTGAGGGCATTGTGTCACTTTTGCCTAAATTACCTGAAATTGCTAACAATTACTGATGAATCAGGCTTTAAGCAGTATTACACCCCAATTGCTCTTAAATCACTTTTACTCGGGGCAAGACAATTGGCCATGACTTTGAAAACTGCAGTTATCCAGACTTGGAATAAACTGATCACATTCTCTCCAGAACACATGTCGTTACAGACCCATCCAACTTCTGCATCAACACACTTGAGATAATGCATCAATGTGACAGCCTCACACAAGACAAGTAAACTCAAATGGGCATTTATATGTATAAAGAACGGGCTGGATGAATGGCCATGTGTACTTGTCATTCAAGTGTTCTACTCTTTACAGGCCTAATTTCTTCCTGTATAACCGTGTGCACACATGTTATTCCAGTAAACCTTATCAATAACGTAAGCAAGTAAACATTTGACCATTTATGATATCTGTCATAAATAACTGATTACTGTGGAGTGACAGTAGGGCATAAGTACACACTTTGTGTGAAGTGTCTCACTGACAGTACGGTTTAAACTTTCAGTGCACACTTTGTGGCTGTCTGCATGTCTATCTTCCAGATGGAGAGAGGAAGTTACAGTACTTCATTTCATTTAAGTCTTCACACACTGTTGCTGATATTTTGGCCCATTCCTCCATGCAGATCTCCTCTAGAGCAGTGATGTTTTAGGGCTGTTGCTGGGCAACACAGAGTTTCAACTCCCTCCAAAGATTCTCTATGGGGTTGAGATCTGTAGACTGGCTAGGCCACTCCAGGACCTTGAAATGCTACTTACGAAACCACTCCTTCGTTGCCCGGGCGGTGTGTTTGGGATCATTGTCATGCTGAAAGACCCAGCCACTTTTCATCTTCAATGCCCTTGCTGATGGAAGGAGGTTTTCACTCAATCTCACGATACATGGCCCCATTCATTCTTTCCTTTACACGGATCAGTTGTCCTGGTCCCTTTGCAGAAAAACAGCCCCAAAGCATCATCTGACCATATGACATTCTCCCAATCTTCTTCTGGATCATCCAAATGCTCTCTAGCAAACTTCAGATGGGCCTGGACATGTACTGGCTTAAGCAGGGGGACACGTAGTGTGTTACTGATGGTCCCAGCTCTCTGCAGGCCATTCACTAGGTCCCCCCGTGTGGTTCTGGGATTTTTGCTCACCGTTCTTGTGATCATTTTGACCCCACGGGGTGAGATATTGCGTGGAGCCCCAGATCGAGGGAGATTATCAGTGGTCTTGTATGTCGTCCATTTCCTAATAATTGCTACCACAGTTGATTTCTTCAAACCAAGCTGCTTACCTATTGCAGATTCAGTCTTCCCAGCCTGGTGCAGGTCTACAATTTTGTTTCTGGTGTCCGTTGACAGCTCTTTGCTCTTGGCCATAGTGGAGTTTGGAGTGTGACTGAGGTTGTGGACAGGTGTCTTTTATACTGATAACAAGTTCAAACAGGTGCCATTAATACAGGTAACGAGTGGAGGACAGAGGAGCCTTTTAAAGAAGAAGTTACAGGTCTGTGAGAGCCAGAAATCTTGCTTTTTTGTAGGTGACCAAATACTTCTTTTCCACCATAGTTTGCAAATAAATTCATAAATCCTACAATGTGATTTTCTAGATTTTTTCTCTCATTTTGTCTGTCATGAAAATTACAGGCCTCTCTCATATTTTTAAGTGGGAGAACTTGCACAATTTAGAACCTGTTTTGAGGATTCTACTCTAAAGGAGGGCTCATAAGGGCTCTTTGAGTGAGTGGTGTGGCTGAGTGCCACAGCCTTGGTCTGGCGCGCTCACGTGAAAGGTAGCTACATTCCACTTAATTTGTACAGACAAAGGAATTGTCCGGTTGGAACATCCTAAAGATTAATTCCATGCTTAGTTTGGCATGTTTCTACGGGCTGTAACGGAACTTTGACATTTTCGTCCGACGTTCGGCGCATCCTGAACGCGCTTTTGGATTGGTTTACCAAACACCCTAACAAAAGAAGATATTTGAACATAACTGATGGACATTATCGAATAAATCCAACATTTATGGTGGAACTGGGATTCCTGAGAGTGCATTCTGATGAAGATCAAAGGTAAGTGAATAATTAAAATGCTATTACTGAGTAATGTTGACAACCCAATATGGCAGGTATCTTTTTGGCTGCTTTGTTGTCTAAAGGCAGTACTCAGATTATTGCATGGTTTGCTTTCTCCGTAAAGTTTTTTTTTCTGAGACAGTGGTTGCATTAAGAAGAAGTTTATCTAAAGTTCCATGTATAATAGTCGTATCTTTATCAATGTTTATTATGAGTATTTCTGTAAATTGATGTGGCTCTCTGCAATATCACCTCATGTTTTAGAACTACTGAACGTAACGCGCCAATGTAAACTCAGATTTTCTTATATAAATATGAACTTTATCAAACAAAACATACATGTATTGTGTAACAAGAAGTCCCATGAGTGTCATCTGATGAAGATCAAAGTTCATCTCCATTTCTGCTTTTTGTGACTCCTCTCTTTGGCTGGAAAAAATGTCTGTGTTATTTTGTGGCTTGGTGGTGGTGAACTTACAATCATTTGTAGTGCATTCTCTGTAAATCCTTTTTGAAATCAGACACTGTGGCTGGATTAACAAGAATTTTCTTTAAAATGGTGTAAAATACTTTTATGCTTGAGGAATTTTAATTATGAGATTTGTGTTGTTTTGAATTTGGCGCCCTGCACTTTCACTGGCTGTTGCGGGGGTGGGTTCCGTCCTAGACAGGTTAAATAGACCGGTGCGTGTCTTTCCAAATCATGTCCAATCAACACAATTTACCAAAAGGTGGACTCCAACCAAGTTGAAGAAACATTTCAAGGATGATCAATAGAAACAGGTTTAATCAGAGCTCAATTTCGAGTCTCATAGCAAAGGGTCTGAATACTACCGAATCGGTTTATTAGTTTTAATACATTTGCAAAAATGTCTAAAAACCTGTTTTCACGTTGTCATTATTATTTATTGTGTGAGGAATACCAAGAGTGTGCAAAGCTGTCAAGTCAAAGGGTGGCTACTTGATTGTTTAACTTGTTTGGGATAGGGGGGCAGCATTTTCACTTTTGGATGAATAGCGTGCCCAGAGTGAACTGCCTCCTACTCAGTCCCAGATGCTAATATATGCATATTATTATTAGTATTGGATAGAAAACACTCTGAAGTGTCTAAAACTGTTTGAATGATGTCTGAGTATAACAAAACTCATATGGCAGGTAAAAACCTGAGAAAAAATCCAAACAGGAAGTGGGAAATCTGAGATGTGTCGTTTTTGAACTCACCCCTATCGAATACACAGTGGGATATGGGTTATTTTGCACTTCCTAAGGCTTCCACTAGATGTCAACCGTCTTTAGAACGTTATTTCAGGCTGCTCATGTGAAGGGGGCCGGATGGGAGCTGTTTGACTAAGGGGTCTGCCTCCAGCCCCGTTCTCAGTCACGCACTTTCACTTGAGAGGTAGCTCTCGTTCCATTGCTTTTCTACAGACAATGGAATTCTCCGGTTGGAACATTATTGAACTTTTATGATAAACCATCCTAAAGATTGATTCTATACTTAGTTTTACAAGTTTCTTCAACCTGTAATGTAACTTTTTGAACGTTTCGTCCGAATGGACCAGATCGCGCTTTTGGATTGGTTTACCAAACGCCGTAATAAAAGACATTATTGGACATAAATGATGGACATTATTGAACAAAACAAGCATTTATTGTGGAACTGATTCCTGGGAGTGCATTCTGATGAAGATAATCAAAGGTAAGAGAATATTTATAAATAATGTTGACTACCCAACATGGCGGATGTTTCTCTGGCTGGTTTGGACTGAGCGCCATTCTCAGATTATGCTTTTTCAAAATCTGACACAGCGGTTGCATTAAGGAGAAGTGTATCTAAAGTTCCATGCATAATAGTTGAATTTTCATCAACATTTTTATGAGTATTTCTGTGGCTCTCTGCAACAGCATGTTTTGGAACTAATGAACGTAACATGCCAATGTAAAATAAGATTTTTGGATATAAATATGAACTTTACCAAACAAAACATACATGTATTGTGTAACATGAAGTCCTATGAGTGCAATCTGATGAAGATCATCAAAGGTTAGTGATTCATTTTATCTCTATTTGTGCTTTTTGTGACTCCTCTCTTTGGCTGGAAAAATGGCTGTTTTTCTGTGAGTTGGTGGTGACCTAATATAATCTTTTGTGGTGCTTTCGCTGTAAAGCATTTTTGAAATCAGACACTGTGGCTGGATTGACGAGAATTTTATCTTTAAAATGGTGCGTAATATTTGTATGTTTGAGAAATTAGATTTATGAGATTTCTGTTGATTTGTATTTGGCGCCCTACAATTTCATTGGCTGTTGGTGAGGGGTTCCGCTAGCGGAACCAGTCCTAGACAGGTTAACACTTTTTTGGTTACTACATGATTCTATGTGTGTTATTTCATAGTTTGGATGTCTTCACTATTATTCTACAATGTAGAAAATAGTAAATTAAAGAAAAACCCTTGAATGAGTAGGTGTGTCCGTTTGCGTAGACTCCTTAAAAAAGCCAAGATAACATTGAAAAGCATTAAATATAGCATACAATATAGAAATGAATCAATCTTCTGGTGAATTCACTCCAAATCCCACATACTGTGTATAAATCAGCATACAGCTCAAAGCCATGCACTTCTCCTTCACAAAAACGTAAACACTATCTAGGCTGCGTCCTATGACACCCTGTTCCCTTTACAGTCTAGTGCACTTCTTTTGACCAGCGCTCTATGGGCTCATAAAGGAGAGCGTTGGGTGTAATGTCTGTGTGAAACAATAAACAAGGAGGGAGGTAATGGTGTCCTTTAAAGGTAATGCCGGAAGCAAAGAGTTTAGGGATTAGCTGGCTACTGTGAGGGAAATCACGGCTTTGGGAGCTACTGATAAACACACGCGGCAATTACACAAAATGTTCATAGCTACTATAGAGAAAGTCATTAATAAGAGCATAAAAAAAACCTAAATAAAGCTCAGAATGAATGTTAGATTTTCCTAAAATTGAATAATTGCTAGGGAAAGACCATCATACTTTAAATAGTGAACAAAAAACAATAACTTGGTCATCTACATGCTGTCCCTAGCTTTGTCTATCATTTTAAATCATTAAAACATCACAGGGGGAAAATGCAATCTCTAACGTGCATGAATTACCTTTGTTTATAATGAAATTAATGTTGGAGCATAAAAGCCATTTTACTGCTGCGATTCATCTATGGAGTGCAGACCAATTAAAACTTGGCACATAAAATGACTCACTGGGAATTTAGGATCCATAAAACCACACTTTAGGTTTCACATCCCAGTCAACAATAGTTCACAGCCCTTCTGAATCCCCTTTTCCCAGCAACTCTCACTTGGAGTGACTGAGCTATTCACCAAGTACTGATCTGTGCAAACTGCCGTTGTGTGCAACAAATATAAAGTACGGGAAAAAAAGATGCTTTCGAATAGTGTTTGTGGATACAAAAACAAAACAAAGAGACATCAAACACCTTGGAATAAAGTTCTGGATAGGAATGAAATGTGAGCAATGTCTTGCACCCCCATGTTGGCACCATGTGTCCATTCGGTTATGGGACGATGACGGCAATCACGCGTTCATAAAGCAACCATTTGTTGTGGATGGCAGCAGCCCTGCACGCATCCAATACTTTTATCAAGGCTTCCGTGGGCGGGGCACAAGCTTCGATATCTGCGCCATTATCATAAAAAAGTCAATACGGCATAAGAGGCTGGTTGACAGCACTTCAGACAAGATCAATCAGCCTCTATAGCTAGGAACCTACAGCCTATTCATCTCAGCAGCCGAGCCAGGGTCTAACACTAATATCATAAAGCATGAAATCTAAGGCAACAGCAAAGAAACTGAGAAATCAAATCGACTCGGAGGAAATCAATCTATTTCTGTCCAATGTTCTTACAATGTGTATGGAGATGTAAGCTAATTAAGAAAACTACAAAACACAGTTCTGTGAATAGTTAAGTAACTCCCACACAGACACACACACAGCGCCAAATTGTTATTCACCCGGTACCGCCAACTGTTAACACAAAAGGTAGGAAACTCCTAACTGTGCTCCGCTGTCCAGCAGCACTGCTCCGCATAGAAACACACTAACACGTCACACATAACTGTTCCCATCTCCCTACCTGTAGCCCTCGTCTCCTCAGAATGCTGGACTCGTCCATGCTACAGAGCTCTGGCTTCTCATGCCTCCCTATCGGCACATAGCCATGCTGCACTGACTGGCTGCCTACAACTGGCTCTCTTGCGTGCTCTCTCTCTCTCTCTCTTTCTCTCTTCCGCTCTCTCCAGCTCACTCCCTCCCTCACACTAAATCTGATTTTAGCAGCTGCTTAACACTTACATCAGAACTTATCTGATTGGAGAGGGGTAGTCAGCTGACATCTCCCTCTTGTTCTTCTCGCCCCTCTGGAAGTTCAGTACAGTGTGCATGTGTGAGAGAGTGTGTTTGAATGTGAATGAGTGTGTGGGAGAGAGCATATGTGAATGTGAGTTAGTGTGTGAAAGAGAGGGCGACAGAGGGGGAGACAAAGGGAGAGGGGAAGAAGAGGAAGGGAAGAAGAGGGAGAGAGAAGGGAGAGAGAGAGAGAGAAGGGAGAGGAGGGGAAAAGACAGAAGGGAGAGAGAAGGGAGAAGAGGGGGAAAGGGAGAGAGAGACAGGTGACAGACAGAAGGGGGGACCACACACAGAAGGGGGGGGGACACACACACAGAAGGGGGGACAAACACACAGAAGGGGGGGGGGACAAGCACACACAGAAGGGGGGGGACAAGCACACTCAGAAGGGGGGGACAAGCACACACAGAAGGGGGGACAAACACACAGAAGGGGGGGGGGACAAGCACACACAGAAGGGGGGGACAAGCACACACAGAAGGGGGGGGGGACAAGCACACACAGAAGGGGAGGGGCGACGACAAACACACACACACACAGAAGGGACACACACACACACACACACAGAGGGGACACACACAGAGGGGGGGGGACACACACAGAAGGGGGGGGACACACACAGAAGGGGGACACACACACACACAGAAGGGGGACACACACACACACAGAAGGGGGACACACACACACACAGAAGGGACACACACACACAGAAGGGACACACACACACACAGAAGGGACACACACACACACAGAAGGGACACACACACACACAGAAGGGACACGACACACACACAGAAGGGACACGACACACACACAGAAGGGACACGACACGACACACACACAGAAGGGACACGACACGACACACACACAGAAGGGACACGACACACACAGAAGGGACACGACACACACAGAAGGGACACGACACACACAGAAGGGACACGACACACACAGAAGGGACACGACACACACAGAAGGGACACGACACACACAGAAGGGACACGACACACACAGAAGGGACACGACACACACAGAAGGGACACGACACACACACAGAAGGGACACGACACACACACAGAAGGGGGACGGACACACACAGAAGGGGGACGGACACACAGAAGGGGGACGGACACACACAGAAGGGGGACGGGGACACAGAAGGGGGGGACACACACAGAAGGGGGGACACACACAGAAGGGGGACGGACACACACAGAAGGGGGACGGACACACACAGAAGGGGGACGGCACACAGAAGGGGGAGGGACACACAGAAGGGGGAGGGACACACACAGAAGGGGGGCACACAGAAGGGGGGGACGGGCACACAGAAGGGGGACACACAGAGGGGGGGGGGACACACACAGAAGGGGGGACACACACAGAAGGGGGGACACACACAGAAGGGGGGACACACACAGAAGGGGGGACACACACAGAAGGGGGACACACACAGAAGGGGGGACACACACAGGGGGGGGACACACACAGAAGGGGGGACACACACAGAAGGGGGACGGACACACACAGAAGGGGGACACACAGAAGGGGGACGGCACACAGAAGGGGGACGGCACACAGAAGGGGGACGGCACACAGAAGGGGGGGACACACACAGAAGGGGGGACACACACAGAAGGGGGACACACACAGAAGGGGGGACACACACAGAAGGGGGGACACACACAGACAGAAGGGGGACACACACAGAAGGGGGACACACAGAAGGGGGACACACAGAAGGGGGACACACAGAAGGGGGACACACAGAAGGGGGACACACAGAAGGGGGGACACACAGAAGGGGGACACACACAACACACACAGAAAGGGGACGGACACACACAGAAGGGGGACGGACACACACAGAAGGGGGGACGGACACACACAGAAGGGGGACGGACACACACAGAAGGGGGACGGACACACACAGAGGGGGGACGGACACACACAGAAGGGGGGGACACACAGAAGGGGGGGACGGACACACACACACAGAAAGGGGACGGACACACACACAGAGAGACAGAAGGGACTCACACACAGAGAGACAGAAGGGACTCACACACAGAGAGACAGAAGGGACTCACACAGAGAGACAGAAGGGACTCACACAGAGAGACAGAAGGACTCACACACACAGAGACAGAAGGACACACGCACACACAGAGACAGAAGGACACACGCACACACAGAGACAGAAGGACACACGCACACACAGAGACAGAAGGACACACGCACACACAGAGACAGAAGGACACACGCACACACAGAGACAGAAGGACACACGCACACACAGAGACAGAAGGACACACGCACACACAGAGACAGAAGGACACACGCACACACAGAGACAGAAGGACACACGCACACACAGAGACAGAAGGACACACACACACACACACACACAGAGACAGAAGGACACACGCACACACAGAGACAGAAGGACACACGCACACACAGAGACAGAAGGACACACGCACACACAGAGACAGAAGGACACACGCACACACAGAGACAGAAGGACACACGCACACACAGAGACAGAAGGACACACGCACACACAGAGACAGAAGGACACACGCACACACAGAGACAGAAGGACACACGCACACACAGAGACAGAAGGACACACGCACACACAGAGACAGAAGGGACACACGACAGAAGGACACACAGAGACAGAAGGATACACACACAGAGACAGAAGGACACACGCACACACAGAGACAGAAGGACACACGCACACACAGAGACAGAAGGACACACGCACACACAGAGACAGAAGGACACACGCACACACACACAGAGACAGAAGGACACACGCACACACAGAGACAGAAGGATACACACACAGAGACAGAAGGACACACGCACACACAGAGACAGAAGGACACACGCACACACAGAAACAGAAGGACACACGCACACACACACAGAGACAGAAGGACACACGCACAGAGACAGAAGGACACACACACACACACAGAGACAGAAGGACACACACACACACACACACACAGAGACAGAAGGACACACGCACACACAGAGACAGAAGGACACACACACAGAGACAGAAGGACACACACACACAGAGACAGAAGGACACACGCACACACACAGAAGGACACACGCACACACACAGAAGGACACACACACACAGAGACAGAAGGACACACGCACACACAGAGACAGAAGGACACACGCACACACAGAGACAGAAGGACACACGCACACACAGAGACAGAAGGACACACGCACACACAGAGACAGAAGGACACACGCACACACAGAGACAGAAGGACACACACACAGAGACAGAAGGACACACGCACACACAGAGACAGAAGGACACACGCACACACAGAGACAGAAGGACACACGCACACACAGAGACAGAAGGACACACGCACACACAGAGACAGAAGGACACACGCACACACAGAGACAGAAGGACACACGCACACACAGAGACAGAAGGACACACACACACAGAGACAGAAGGACACACGCACACACAGAGACAGAAGGACACACACACACACAGAGACAGAAGGACACACACACACAGAGACAGAAGGACACACGCACACACAGAGACAGAAGGACACACGCACACACAGAGACAGAAGGACACACACACACAGAGACAGAAGGACACAGACACACAGAGACAGAAGGACACACGCACACACACACAGAGACAGACACACACAGAGACAGAAGGACACACACACACAGAGACAGAGACAGAAGGACACACGCACACACAGAGACAGAAGGACACACGCACACACAGAGACAGAAGGGGACACACACACACACAGAGACAGAAGGGGACACACACACACAGAGACAGAAGGGGACACACACACACACAGAGACAGAAGGACACGCACACACACACACACAGAGACAGAAGGGACACACACACACAGAGACAGAATGGACACACACACAGAGACAGAAGGGACACACACACACAGAGACAGAAGGGGACACACACACACACAGAGACAGAAGGGGACACACACACACACAGAGACAGAAGGGGACACAGAGAGACAGAAGGGGACACACACACACACAGAGACAGAAGGGGACACACACACACACAGAGACAGAAGGGGACACACACACACACAGAGACAGAAGGGGACACACACACACAGAGAGACAGAAGGGGACACACACACACAGAGAGACAGAAGGGGACACACACACACACAGAGAGACAGAAGGGGACACACACACACACAGAGAGACAGAAGGGGACACACACACACAGAGAGACAGAAGGGGACACACACACACACAGAGAGGACACACACACACACAGAGACAGAAGGGGGACACACACACACACAGAGACAGAAGGGGGGGGACACACACAGAGACACACACACAGAGACAGAAGGGGGGGACACACAGAGACACACACACAGAGACAGAAGGGACACACACACACAGAGACAGAAGGGACACACACACAGAGACAGAAGGGGACACACACACACAGAGACAGAAGGGGGACGGACACACACAGAGACAGAAGGGGACGGACACACACAGAGACAGAAGGGGGACGGACACACAGAGACAGAAGGGGGACGGACACACGGACAGAAGGGGGACGGACACACGGACAGAAGGGGGACGGACACACGGACAGAGACAGAGGGGAGACAGAAGGGGGACGGACACACGGACAGAAGGGGACGGAGACAGAAGGGGGGACACACGGACACGGACACACGGACAGGGGACGGACGGACAGAAGGACACACGGACAGAAGGGGACGGACACACGGACAGGGGGCGGACACGGACAGAAGGGGACGGACACACGGACAGAAGGGGACGGACGGACAGAAGGGGACGGACACACGGACAGAAGGGGACGGACACACGGACAGAGGGGGACGGACAGAAGGGGGGACACACGGACACGGACAGACGGACAGAAGGGGACGGACACGGACACACGGACAGAAGGGGACGGACACGGACAGAAGGGGACGGACACGGACACAGGGGACGGACGGACAGAAGGGGGACGGACAGAAGGGGGGACACGGACAGAAGGGGACGGACACACGGACACGGACGGACAGAGGGGGGACACGGACACGGACACGGACAGAAGGGGACGGACAGAAGAAGGGGACGGACACACGGACAGAAGACGGACACACGGACAGAAGGGGACGGACACACGGACAGAAGGGGACGGACACACGGACAGAAGGGGACGGACAGAAGGGGACGGACACACGGACAGAAGGGGACGGACACACGGACAGAAGGGGACGGACACACGGACAGAAGGGGACGGACACACGGACAGAAGGGACGGACACACGGACAGAAGGGGGACGGACAGAAGGGGACGGACACACGGACAGAAGGGGACGGACAGAAGAAGGGGGACGGACACACGGACAGAAGGGGACGGACACGGACAGAAGGGGACGGACACACAGAGGGGACGGACAGGGGACGGACAGAAGGGGACGGACAGAAGGGGGGACGGACAGAAGGGGACGGACACACGGACAGAAGGGGGGACGGACAGGGGACGGACAGAAGGGGGGACGGACACACGGACAGAAGGGGACGGACAGAAGGGGACGGACACACGGACAGAAGGGGGACGGACACACGGACAGAAGGGGGACGGACACACGGACAGAAGGGGGACGGACAGAAGGGGGACGGACACACGGACAGAAGGGGACGGACACACGGACAGAAGGGGACGGACAAAGGGGACGGACACACGGACAGAAGGGGGGACAGAAGGGGACACACGGACAGAAGGGGACGGACACACGGACAGAAGGGGACGGACACACGGACAGAAGGGGACGGACACACGGACAGAAGGGGACGGACACACGGACAGAAGGGGACGGACACACGGACAGAAGGGGACGGACACACGGACAGAAGGGGGACGGACACACGGACAGAAGACGGACACACGGGAGGGACACACGGGACACGGACAGAACGGACACACACACGGACAGAAGGGGACGGACACACGGACAGAAGGGGAGAGGACACACGGACAGAGGGGAGGGACACACGGACAGAAGGGGAGGGGGGACAGAAGGGGAGGGACACACGGACAGAAGGGGAGGGACACACGGACAGAAGGGGAGGGACACACGGACAGAAGGGGAGGGACACACGGACAGAAGGGGAGGGACACACGGACAGAAGGGGAGGGACACACGGACAGAAGGGGAGGGACACACGGACAGAAGGGGAGGGACACACGGACAGAAGGGGAGGGACACACGGACAGAAGGGGAGGGACACACGGACAGAAGGGGACGGACACACGGACAGAAGGGGACGGACACACGGACAGAAGGGGACGGACACACAGACAGAAGGGGACGGACACACAGACAGAAGGGGACGGACACACAGACAGAAGGGGACGGACACACAGACAGAAGAGGACGGACACACACACACACACAGAGGGGGGGGACGCGGGCAGAAGGGAAGGGGGGACACCGAGGGAAGGGGGGAGAAGGGGAGGACAGAGGGGGGGGGGGACACACAGAGGGGGGAGACCAAGAGGGAGAGAGAAGGGGAGACCAATCTGATTAAGCATAGGGACTGAGAGGCGACTGGGGGCCCTAGTTCTGCCTCAGCCCTTTCCCCGAGCGGAACAGACACGTTTTTGTGGCGCCCTAGGTGACCATGTAACGCAAAGGAGGATATCCTGCCAGAAATTGTTCTCCTGCTCTCCATTCAAACAATACAGCTGTTATCCTGTCCTGACCGCCTGTCCATCTGCAGAGAGCAGACGTGGCTAACTGGCCTCTGCTATTAAATGAGTAATTATTCATACGTTCTCTCTCTTCTGGGCCAAAGATATGGGGCGCATCTGAAGGTCAGAATGTCCAGAGGACAGAGACTGCAGAGAGGCAAGGGCTGAGAGCAAGGGCTGAGAGCAAGGGCTGAGAGCAAGGGCTGAGAGCAAGGGCTGAGAGCAAGGGCTGAGAGCAAGGGCTGAGAGCAAGGGCTGAGAGCAAGGGCTGAGAGCAAGGGCTGAGAGCAAGGGCTGAGAGCAAGGGCTGAGAGCAAGGGCTGAGAGCAAGGGCTGAGAGCAAGGGCTGAGAGCAAGGGCTGAGAGCAAGGGCTGAGAGCAAGGGCTGAGAGCAAGGGAGAGGCAAGGGCTGAGAGCAAGGGAGAGGCAAGGGCTGAGAGCAAGGGAGAGGCAAGGGCTGAGAACAAGGGAGAGGCAAGGGCTGAGAACAAGGGAGAGGCAAGGGCTGAGAGCAAGGGCGAGGCAAGGGCTGAGAGCAAGGGAGAGGCAAGGGCTGAGAGCAAGGGAGAGGCAAGGGCTGAGAGCAAGGGAGAGGCAAGGGCTGAGAGCAAGGGAGAGGCAAGGGCTGAGAGCAAGGGAGAGGCAAGGGCTGAGAGCAAGGGAGAGGAAAGGGGTGAGAGGAAGGGAGAGGAAAGGGGTGAGAGGAAGGGAGAGGCAAGGGCTGAGAGGAATGGAGAGGAAAGGGCTGAGAGGAAGGGAGAGGAAAGGGGTGAGAGGAAGGGAGAGGCAAGGGCTGAGAGGAATGGAGAGGAAAGGGCTGAGAGGAAGGGAGAGGAAAGGGGTGAGAGGAAGGGAGAGGCAAGGGCTGAGAGCAAGGGAGAGGCAAGGGGTGAGAGCAAGGGAGAGGAAAGGGGTGAGAGGGAGGAAAAGAGAAGTGTAAAAAATAGATTTACAATAGTGGGGCACCGCTTCTATAGCTGGCTATAGGGGGACTTATCTTTCCTTCCATAGAAACAACAGTGCTTCTTATTACTGTGCTGCTATCAAAAACAACATTGCCTCACTCAATTCCTCTGAAACCAACTGTTTGCAGCACATAGCATAGTCCTCATGCCCCTTGACTCATCCCACATTTTGTTGTGTTACATTACATTCAAAATTGAGTTTTTTTTCTTCTAAACCATGTCCAAACAATTGAATTAGCCACAGGTATACAGGTTTAAGTGATCTCGAAGATGATCAAAATTACATTGGATGCACCTGAGCTCAATTTGGAAAGTCATAGCAAAGGGGTGTGAATGTAAATGACATCTGTATTTTATTTTCAATACATTTGCTAAAATGTCTAAAAACATGTTTTCAACTTTGTTATTATGGGGTATTGTGTATAGATGGGTGCGACGTAACAATGTGGAATAAGTCAAGGGGTATGAATACTTTCTGAAGGCTCTGGAACTGCATATCCACTGTCAATTTACACTCATTTTCCACATTGCTATTTTTTCTTTCCTGGCTGTCTCTATTAGAAGTTAAATCAGTTCCCAGGCACTCAGCAAGTAACCCAACCGGGACTCTTCTCCAACGCTACACTCCGCCACAGGCACAACTTCAGTCGCCCCATTCTGAATGATTAGCATTAAGAGAAATAAGTAGGTTCACGATTGCCATCACGCCAATTCCATCCGGCAATTTCACAGACCTCTCCCCTCCCCTCTGTCTCCCCTCCCCTCTGTCTCCCCTCCCCTCTGTCTCCCCTCCCCTCTGTCTCCCCTCCTCTCTGTCTCCCCTCCCCCTCCCCTCCCCTCTGTCTCTCGCTCATTTCCATTTTCTGTGACTCCCCTCTGAATATTAAGTGGCGCCCCATCCATTCTCACCGTCTTCCACCAAACTCAAATGATTTCTGTTATCGAGCATGGACAAGTGACAGCCAATCAGCTACCTATGGCTGAGGAGAGGGGAAACAGCATGGAAGGTCAAACAGGTGACCGTCATTGTAAACTTCTGTCCGCCTGTAGAAAAGAGCAGCGTTTGAATGCAGCCGGATTGCAAGTCATTTGTGTTGGGGGGGGGGAATAATTGAGAGGGAAGAGAGCTCTAAAGTAACAGGACTGGTTTTGGATTCATTCTTCAACCTTTCAAACTTCAACAGAAGGTGGATTAGCCCCGTCACCTCTCTGACTCTGAACAATGCCCCCTAGATTACCTGTGGGAATTAAAACATTGCATTATGTCCGAGTTACCTTTTCCAATTCCCTGCTCCCAGTCTGCCGCTGCTTAGAGGGCACAATTAAGGAAATTCCATTTAAAAGTGAGAATGAAGAGCTGGGGAAAACCTATCCGAAAGGTCATTAGTCTTATTCAATGCAAGGGACGTTCCCCGCAGTGCAAAGTGAAAGCAAATACTTCAGGACCTACGGCGAGGCAAACATGTAGCGTTCAAGGGACAATCTCCACAACAATACCCTGAGCTCATGCAAGGGATTCAAATGAACTGTCAGGAAATGACTTGAACAAATCAGGAGGGTACAGCGGCAGTGACAACTCAATTCCTTCAATGGACTCAGAGGAAACGCATTCAGTAAGACCAGTTTAATCTGTAGTCCACTCAACCTTTACTGGTATACGCTTTTCAACAACCTCTTACAGGACAAGCCTTGTTGGAAAATCAGCCAGAGTAGAGCATTGTGTGGGGAGTATAGCCACTGCAACTACCACTGGGTCTGGGCGGAAGAGGCCCTTGGCCGCATGCTGGCCTCTAAAGGAAGTCCCAGGGGATTTCTGTGTCTCATTTCCTCCCGGCAGGTGGGCTGCTAAGGCCGTTTCCTGCAGCGAGTGGCTAGGAGGAGAGGACGTAGGAGTGTGGAGAAGAGAGGTTTGAGCGGGAGTTAGCCCTTAGAGCCTGCAGTGAGAGCTGATTGAGTGACCCAAGGCCCCCGCTACTCCTCTGCCCTGCCTGGGCTTATCGGAGCGAGAGGACGCCTGCCGGCCTAAGGCGGGAGGAGGAGGGCCATGGCCTGTGGAGGGGGAGAAAGAGAGAAAGATAAAGAGATGGAGAAAGTGAAAGATAAAAAGAAAGAGGGGGGAGAAAGAGAGGGGTAAGAAAGAGACTAAAACAGACCCTTTACAGGGAAAGCTCAGTCTGACATATGTGTATATAGCCAGTTTTTTGGAGTGAGAGCATATATGACCTTATAACCCTAGTCAATCCCTCAGTTGGAAAGAAAAGCAGCCTTAAAAGAACCAATCCCTCACAGCGGAGTCCAAGATGCAATGTGGTGCAACAAAATGCCCTCGCACACATCTGCAGCAGAGGTGCGTCAGATGTTCAAATTAAATTCAACTCCCACACACATTATTGTTATTGTTGGCCTTTTGACCTTCGTCAGAGTACTGAAAGGCCAAGCAGAAAGCACAAACACCTTTCTTCTCATTTTAACAATGTGGTGCAAGAACATCCTCACAAAAAGCAACTCAAGGTTGCAATAAATCACATACAACCTTCTCGTTCTGTATTATGCTGCGTGAATAAAAGAATGTAGATTTGCGTCAGAAGTTGGATCCGTGATGTTACAGGAATATAAGGACTATATATTTGATAAATGTAGAAGCACATATGAAACGGATGTCAGTTTGATTCTGCCAGGGATTACTACAGGAGTCCCGTACAGACTGTGTTCCCTGTCGTTTCATTTCCCATTCTATCACAAGCAGAAACACAACGTCAAAATGTGGATTAATATCATTTTGGAATCCCAAAACAGAGAAACAGTGCATTCGGGAAGTATTCAGATCCCTTGCCTTTTTCCACATTGTTACGTTACAACATTACTGTGAAATGGATTAAATGTTTACCTCAATCTACACACAATAAAAGGGCAAGGGGATACCTAGTCAGATGTCCAATTGAATGTTTTCAACAGGAATGTGTCTTCCGCATTTAATACCCCATAATGACAAAGCGAAAACAGGTTTAGACATTTTTACACCTTACTTACGTATTTAGACCCTTTGCTATGAGACTCAAAATTGAGCTCAGGTGCACCCTGTTGGAATTGACCATCCTTGAGATGTGTTTACAACTTGATTGAGTCTACCTGTGGTAAATGAACTTGATCGGACATGATTTGTAAAATGCACACCTTTTTACAAAGCAAAAACCAAGCCATGAGGTCGAAGGAATTGTTCAGAGACACGATTGTGTCGAGGCACAGATATGGGGAAGGGTACCAAAAAATATCTGCAGCATTGAAGGTCCCAAGAACACAGTGGCCTCCATCATTCTTAAACGGAAGAAGTTTGCAACCACCAAGACTCCTAGCACAATCGGGGAGAAGGGTCTTGGTCAGGGAGGTGACCAAGAACCCGATGGTCACTCTGACAGAGCTCCAGAGTTCCTCTGTGGAGATAGGAGAACCTTCCACAAAGACGAACATCTCTGCAGCACTCCACCAATCAGGCCTTTATGGTAGAGTGGCCAGACGGAAGACAATAATCAGTAAAAAGCACATGACAGCCAAATTGGAGTTTGCCAAAAGGTACCTAAAGTACTCTGACCATGAGAACCAAGATTCTCTGGTCTGATGAGACCAAGATTGAACTCTTTGGGCCTGAATGCCAAGCGTCACTTCTGGAGGAAACCTGGCACCATCCCTACGGTGAAGCATGGCAGTGACAGCAGGGAGACTAGTCAGGATCGCGGGAAAGATGAACGGAGCAAAGTACAGACAGATCCTTGATGAAAACCTGCTACAGATCGCTCAGGACCTAAGACTGGGGTAAAGATTCACCTTCCCACAGAACATTTACCCTAAGCACACAGCCAAAACACAGGAGTGGCTTCGGGACAAGTCTCCGAATACCCTTGAGTGGCCCAGCCAGAGCCCAGACTTGGACCCAATCAAACATCTCTGTAGAGACCTGAAAATAGCTGAGCAGCAACGTTCCCCATCCAACCTGACAGAGATTGAGAGGATCTGCAGAGAAGAACTCCCAAAAATAGGTGTGCCAATCTTGTGGCGTCATACCCAAGAAAGACTTGAGGCTTTAAATCGCTGCCAAAGGAGCTTCAACCAAGTAATGAGTAAAGGGTCTAAACACTAATGTGAAAGTGATATTTCAGTTTTTTATTCATGCCGTCCCTAGGAGGGGTGCGTCACTTGAGTGGGTTGAGTCACTGACGTGATCTTCCTGTGTGGGGTGGGGTGGGGTGGGTTGGGTTGCCCCCCCCCCTTGGGTTGTGCCGTGGCGGAAATCTTTGTGGGCTATACTCTGCCTGGTCTCAGGATGGTAAGTTGGTGGTTGAAGATATCCATTTAGTAGTGTGGGGGCTGTGCTTTGGCAAAGTGGGTGGGGTTATATCCTTCCTGTTTGGCCCTGTCCGGGGGTATCATCGGATGGGGCCAGTGTCTCCAGTTTCAACTGTTCTGCCTGTGGCTATGGAATCCTAACCTGTTCACCGGCCGTGCTACCTGTCCCAGACCTATTATTTGACCATGCTGGTCATTTATGAACATTTGAACATCTTGACCATGTTCTGTTATAATCTCCACCTGGCACAACCAGAAGAGGACTGGCCACCCCTCATAGCCTGGTTCCTCTAAGTTTCTTCCTAGGTTTTGGCCTTAAAAGGGAGTTTTTCCTAGCCAACGTGCTTCAACACACCTGCATTGCTTGCTTTTTGGGGTTTTAGGCTGGGTTTCTGTACAACACTTTGAGATATCAGCTGATGTACAAAGGGCTTTATAAATAAATATGCTTTGATTTGATTTATTCTTAATTAAAATATATATGTGCCATTATGGGGTATTGTGTGAAAAATTAGGAAAAAAACTATTTAGTCAATTTTAGAATAAGGCTGTAACATAACAAACTGTGAAAAAAGTCAAGGGGTCTGAATACTTTCTGAACGTACTGTATTATGCCCAGCAGATGCGTTTGACAGGGGTCTGACCTCTCAACAGCAGCCACTTCATTGAAATTGACAGTTTTCACATACATCCTGCCTCTGTGCATGTATGTACACACAGTAACATGTCACATAATTGTAATGTACTGTATTCTAAGATTACTGGACATGTGAGGTCATGGGCTTAACATGACCTTGGAAGGTGACCTTGAGAATGGGACTGAAAGGACATGCTAGGGTTTGTATGTATACAAGCATTCATTTAAAAAACATTCAGTAGCTATGTTCAACTTGAATATGAGCACAGAGATGCATACTGACTTTATTTAGCCCTCAATGTTTTGAGACTAAAAACAGTGATTTTAATTTTGGAAATCTGTTCCAAAGTATCCCCACGCATAGAGAGATACTGTATATGTGATCGTATACAAATGTAAGCAATGTTTGAAATTGTGTTTGAGTAGTATCCACATTATTTTGGAATGACGTTCAAGCACCCTGACCATCCGCTCAAGAAAAAAATAAAAATAAATAAATAAATAAATACATATAGGCCCATGGCTGAATCTAGTTGATGATCCCTGCTGTATACAAAGCACACCTTGGACTGTGTCCAATACAACTCATCTCAGCTCTGACATCACCTCTGCAGACCCAATGCAGGAGAAACGATATCTCCAAAGGACATCAGTGACTACAATAATGAAGGAGGATTCCAGTCCACACAGCCACAACATCAGGATTATGACAATCTTATCTCCATTTCAGGCCAGGAGAAACCTATTGATTTCCTGTCAAACCTAATCATGGTCAACAGGGATGTGCCATGCGAAGAGGGAAGGAGACCTGCACACCCGGGTGCATGACGGAAAAGCATGAAGGAGGAGAAAAGAGAGAAAGCAATAACAGCAGACCTGCGAAGTGAGGGGGAGGGGGGGACAAGGCATGGTTGATAGAGGGAGATCATGGTAGAGCTGGCACTGGGGGGCTGGGAGGTGAGGAAGACGGGCCAGACTGAGCGTAGGTGACATTTCTAGTGTGGCTCGATGAAAGTGACAGAAAAACTCAGGAAGATGATATATTGAAAGCTAATACCACCGTACCAGTGAATTCCAAGGAAAAACTGCAGATATGAGTAAATTATTGAGTTAATTACCTGCCATACTTCAAGGTAAGCTCAGGGAACATTTTACAGAGCTGATGCACAATTCAGCTCCTGATAGGAAATCTGCCTTTGAAGGAATATCAACCAGGATCCACTGGGAAACAGGTGCTTGAATACAAACAGAGAAGAGCTTGAGGAGTTGCCTTCCAAAATCACTGCTGTACAATAACAATATTGAGAGTAGGGATAATACATGTTAATTATTATCACAAACACAGCGTCATTATCACACATTTCAATCATCTCTCAAACTGAAGCAAAAGGCAAAAACAACCCTCCTCCTCAAACACTAATCCGCCAGGCCAAGAGCATATCTCAAACTGCTCAGGTTTTATTGTCTCAAACACCAACATGCTACCATTGGTACAGCACTGTCAGTGTTGGCGGCCTTCCATTCCCAGACGACAAGACCACTATTCTATAATGGTGTTGCTAATTGGCGTAATTAAGCGCAAGGTTTAATGAATTCTGGGCTCGATGTGACCAAAGATATCTAAAGGCCATCTGAGTGAGTGAGTGAGTGAGGAATGATGGGAAGTGTTCATAAGAGACGCCTTGCTGAGCTTCTCATGTTAAACCTTACTGTAGCACTTTGAACCAGGGATTGGAACAGAAATAATTGTTCAATCATTCCGATCTGAACCGAAACATTTTTTCCCCCCCGTTCTGCACTGTTCCGACAAACAAAATAAAGTTCAACCGGTTTGAACGCAAAAACAGTTTAGTGTTCCTTTGTTTTCTGGCCGAGCATCACCAGAATAAAAAATAAATAAAAAGCCATATTACCATTTTGTAGTTAATAAATCCAACGTGAAACGTGATAACTATAGTATCCTTCACGAGCATTGAAAAAGTTAATCCTACAGGCCTACAAGCCCTCAGTCCAGCCTCTCTGTGCCTATTGCGGACAGTCTGAGCACTGATGGAGGGAAGGTGCATTCCTAGTCTAACTGGTGCAGTTGTCATTGCCATCCCATACCTGTCCCGCAGGTGTGATGTTCGGATGTAGCGATCATATGCAGGTGTTGTTAAACGTGGTCTGCCACTGCGAGGACGATCAGCTGTCCGTTCTGTCTCCCTGCAGCGCTGTTTTAGGCATCTCACAGTACAGACATTGCAAGTTATTATCCTGGCCACATCTGCAGTCCCATTGCCTGCTTGCAGTATGCCTAAGGCATGTTCACGCAGATGAGCAGGGACCCTGGGCATCTTTCTTTTGGTGTTTTTCCAGAGTCAGTAGAAAACCTCTTTAGTGTCCTACGTTTTAGTAAGGACTTTTAGTAAAGTGTCTTAAACATGCACCTTTGGAATGGTCATTATGAATTATTTATGGTTCATTGAACAAGCATGGGAAACAGTGTTTAAACTTTTTACAATGAAGATCTGCGAATTTATTTGGATCTTTACGAATTATCTTTGAAAGACAGGGTCTGAAAAAGGGCAGTTTCTTTTTTTTGCTGAGTTTATATGTGTAAACACACACTACCAGACAAATGTTTGGACATTCATTCAAGGGTTTTTCTTTATTTTTATTATTTTCTACATTGTAGAATGATAGTGAAGACATCAAAACTATGACATAACACCTTGATGAACGCTTTCGAAACTCTTCGCATTCTCTCAACCCGCTTCATGAGGTAGCCACCTAGAATTAATTTAAGTGCCTTGTTAAAAGTTAATTTGTGGAATTTTTTTCCTTCTTAATGCGTTTGAGCCAATCAGTGTTGTTGTGAAAAGGTAGGGGTTGTATACAGAAGATAGGGCTATTTGGTAAAAGACCAAGTCCATATTATGGCAAGAACAGCTCAAATAAGCAAAGAGAAATGACAGTCCATCATTACTTGAAGACATGAAGGTCCATCAATACTGAAAGTACAGTCGACACAGGAAAGAAAGACCAAGAGTTACCTCTGCAGAAGATAAGTTCATTAGAGTTAGCAGCCTCAGATATTGCAGCCCAAATAAATGCTTCACAGAGTTCAAGTAACAGACATCAACTGTTCAGAGTTAACTGTGAATCAGGCCTTCATGGTCCAATTGCTGCAAAGATACCACTACTAAAAAGACACCAATAACAAGAAGAGATTTGCTTGGGCCAAGAAACACAAGCAATGGACAGCAGACCGGTGGAAATCTGTCCTTTGGTCTGATGAGTCCAAATGTGAGATTTTTGGTTTCAACCACCGTGTCGTTATGAGACGCAGAGTAGAGCTTCACCTCTTAAGGATTAGCCCCCTTCTTTAAATTTTCACCTAAAACGACATACCCTAATCTAACTGCCTGTACCTCAGGCCCTGAAGCAAGGATATGCATTTTCTTGCTACCATTTGAAAGGAAACACTTTGAAGTTTGTGTAAATGTGAAAGGAATGTAAGAGAATATAACATTAGATCTGGTAAAAGTATTAGATCTGTATTTTTTTCATACCATCATTTTGAAACGCAAGAGAAAGGCCATAATGCAGTGTTCCAGCCCAGGTGCAATTTAGATATTGGCCACTAGATGAGAGCAGTGAATGTGAAAAGTTTAAGTATGATCCAATGAACCATTGCATTTCTGTTCACAATTTTGCATCAAGACTGTCCAAATGTGCCTAATTTGTTCATTAATAACTTTCCATGTTCAAAACTGTGCACTCTTCTCAATCAATAGCATGGTATTATTTCACTGTAATAGCTACTGTAGATTGGACAGCGCCGTTAGATTAACAAGAATTGAAGCTTTCTGCCAATATCAGAGATAAGTCCTGAGAAATGTTCTTGTTACTTACAACCTCATGCTAATCGCATAAGCCTACGTTAGCTCAACCATCCCGCAGGGGAACCACCAATTCTGAAGTTAACTTCTTGGTGACAGGGGACAGTATTTTCATGTCCGGATGAAATGCATGCCCAAATTCAACTGCCTGCTTCTCATCCTCAGAAGATATGCATAGTATTAGTAGATTTGGATAGAAAACACTCTGAAGTTTCTAAAACTGTTTGAATCATGTCTGTGAGTATAACAACTTATTTAGCAGGCAAAACCCCGAGGACAAACCATTTAGATTTTGTTTTAGGTCACACAATGGGTTTTCATTGGGAATCCAGATTTCTAAGGGACCTTCTTGCAGTTCCTATCGCTTCCACTGGATGTCAACAGTCTTTAGAAATTGGTTGAGGTTATTCCTTTGTGTAATGAAGAAGTGCGACCATCTTGAACGAGGGTCCCTTGAAGTGTACTGTTAGATAGAGGCGTGTGACCAGAAAGCTAGCTTCAGTTTGTTTTCTTCCTGTATTGAACATAGATCATCCAGTCTTCAATTGTATCGATTATTTACGTTAAATACCTAAAGTTGTATTACAAAAGTAGTTTGAAATGTTTTGGCAAAGTTTACAGGCAGCTTTTGAGATATTTTGTAGTCACGTTGAGCAAGTTGGAACCGGTGTGTTCTGGATCAAACACGTCAAATAATTGGACATTTTGGATATATATTTTGACGGAATTAATCAAACAAAAGGACAATTTGTGATGTTTATGGGACATATTGGAGTGCCAACAAAAGAAGCTCGTCAAAGGCATGGTTGAAATATGTCTCGCCTGCAGGGTTGAAATATGGTTTCTCTTTGTTAACGGAGGTGCTATCCTCAGATAATAGCATTGTTTGCTTTCACCGAAAAGCCTTTTTGAAATCTGAAATGTTGGCTGGATTCACAACAAGTGTAGCTTTAATTTGCTATCTTGCATGTGTGATTTAATGAAAGTTTGATTTTTATAGTAATTTATTGGAATTTGGCGCTCTGCATTTTCCCTGGCTTTCGGCCAGGTGGGATGCTAGCCCCACATATCCCAGAGAGGTTAATGGGACTATCATTTGTTTTTCAACAAGACAATGGCCCAACACACCTTCAGGCTGTGTAAGGGCTATTTGACCAAGGAGAGTGATGGAGTGCTGCATCAGATGACCTGCCCTCCAAAATCACCCGACCTCAACCTAATTGAGATGGTTTGGGATGAGTTGGACTGCAGAGTGAAGGAAAAGCAGTACTCAGCATGTGGAAACTCCTTCAAAACTGATGGAAAAGCATTCCAGGTGAAGCTGGTTGAGAGAATGCCAAGAGCTTTCAAAGCTGTCAATCAACGCAAAGGGTGGCTACTTTTAAGAATATAAAATATGTTTAACACTTTTTTGGTTACTACATGGTTCCATGTGTTATTTCATAGTTGTGATGTCTTCACTATTATTCTACAATGTAGAAAATAGTAAAAATAAACAAAAACCTTGGAGTTTCCAAACTTTGGACTGGTACTGTACATACACAGAGCGCACAAAACATTAAGAACACCTTTCTAATATTGAGTTGCATGCCATTCAGAGGGTGAACGGGCAAGACAATATTTAAGTGCCTTTAAACATAGAATGTGTGTCTTATTGCGCTCTGAACAGCCTCAGTTTGTCAGGGCATGGACTCCACAAGCATGCTGGCCCCCATGTTGTCTCCAATGCTTCCCACAGTTGTGTAAAGTTGCTAGATGTCCTTTGGGTGGTGGACCATTCTTGATACACACGGAAAACTGTTGAGCTTCAAAAACCCAGCAGCGTTTCAGTTATGACACACTCAAACCAGTGCGCCTGGCACCTACTACCATATCACGTTCAAATATTGCCCATTCACCCTCCGAATGGCACACTTCCACAATCCATGGCTCAATTGTTTCAGTTTAAAAATCCTTCTTTAACCTGTCTCCTCCCCTTCATCTGCACAGATTGAAGTGGATTTAGCAAGTAACATCAATAAGGGATCATAGCTTTCACCTAGATTTACCTGGTCGGTCTCATGGAATGATACATTCCACTGTATACAGTGGACTCTTAAGCCTATAGATCTATGCAGCCAAAGCCTTAGTGCTCAAATCTGACAGTTTAACAGTGATGTTGACATACTGTATTGTTTTAGGAAAACAGAAAACACAAGTAATAGGCCATAAAGTTTTACATATTCTACACATCGAAACAGAAGAAAGTGTTTTTGTTATAGGCGGTTTTAGGACATGTAAATGTGGCTCATTTGGCCAATACTTCTAATTTACTGATGATGCTGGCTGCACCAGGTCGGTTCTGAATGTCCGGCAAAATTCTCCAATGCCCGGTAAATTGAAATCTTCCCGGTCACATTACTTAACGGAAACCCTGGCACACACACTGGCAAAGATTTTCCGGCAGGCAGACAGTGAGGGCTTTGCATAGGTCATTTGTTTGCGTTTTGTGTTGGGCTGAAGAAAAAAATGCCCAGAACATAAAACATTAACCGGTTCCCATGCTTTTAAAATAACTGTTCTGCTCAGGACAGTAAAGATTACTTTCGTTCATGGTTCCGATTTTGGTTTCTCAAATATATATATATTTTTTTTTTCTTCAGTTTTGTTAGCTGAACCGGTTCCAACTCCTGCTTCAAACTCCAACGACCCTTTTGAGAACCCCGCCGTAATGAATTAATAATCCTATAGATTCGGATGATAATTTGTATTCTCCTAAGAATATTACAATTTAGCATGAGATCCATGGGCCAAAGCCTATATAGAGATTGGATACATATAAAGCTGACATGGACAGCCCTGACAGGATCTTCCAAAAGAACAGAAGAGGATTTTGAGAAGGCTAATGTGTTTTTTCATATATACAAATTGTGTAACATGGTCCCTGGGGCTAAACAGCCCAATGCTGCAATGAAATGTTTCATTTGATGGAACAAAGACAGCTTTTCATATGGATTGATTCGTTTTTAAACTGATTCAAGTCCCCAAAACTCAGGATACCTGCCGACTGAGAATGCATATTCTAATATACCTCTTACAATCCAAGTAAGTCATTGAGCAACACTTTTTATTTACCAATAGCAACCTGGTTAATAATATTTCCTACTTTTCAGACATTGTGATCTGGAATTCTGTAGCAAGGATCCACAATCATCTGGTCCCACAGAAAGCCATCTCAGGTGCAACAAGTTGTGCATGGTCCCTGACAAACACGAAAATAAAAAACAACTGTCCCTGACAACAGTACTGTACACAGACTGTTCTCTCAAGGTCAAATATGAATCACCAGCATGTATTATGCACCCAGTTTCCAGACAAAATAATACCATGACTCTAGAGATGGCGTTCACCTGAGAATTTACTACAGTACTATCCACTCTAAAAAATGCTATTAGGATGTGGCCATGCATCAGCGATTCGACGCGTCCACACCAGACTGTGTAAGCAGTGGCGAGCAGCAATTCATTTCTTCATGGGGGCTAGGGAGACAGAGGAATGCAAACAGACCGATAAGGATAAACATTACCATCAGTCGTGCTGTGGACTGATACCTCAAGCTACACACCAATCAGACAACACATATCACTGACAGTTATACAAATACATACCTACTAACATGCAGATATACAACCCTCAACATGCACACAAATATTCATACACACATACAAAGATGACCACGTAAACCGGCGCGAGCACAAATAAGCCACCCATGAGAAACAACAGATGAGAAGGCGGCTCCTATCTCAGCCCTGTGTAATGACTTTCTGTTTGTGCTGCATTGACCCTGGCCTCAGCAATCATTCATTTCAATCAGCCCTTGCTACATGGTGTCTGGGCTCCTGTTTACAGGGTCTGAGGAGAATCTAATAAGATGTGGCAGTCTCCAGGGAGGCTCTTCACCCACCACTTCACACTCACCTCTGGGGAGGGGGCATGACCTCATGGAGACTTTCTGGAGACCAGACGCATTGGGGACCTGATATTAATGTGGATCTGATAACATGATATGACAGGGAGCAGATATGATGGGGACCTGATATTAGGACAGTTTAACCTGCACTAACCCAAATGATTCAACTGATTGACTGACAATTAAGCTGTTGGGTCCCCAGAACCCAGGATTGGGAAACACTATGAGGATCAAACATTGACCATACTGTGATTTTATATTTTTATTGACAATTATTTTACCAGCTAAGTTGACTGAGAACATATTCTTTTTTTCAGCAACGAGGGTGATAAATGCCATGAGATCTTTAGTGGGTTCAAGGTCTTTGGGTTCTTACAGGTTCTGTGTCTTTGGGTTCTTATGGGTTCAATGTCTTTGGGTAAAGTCCTGTTGAACTTTTACTCAATATCTTAATTATTTTCATTGATTATTTGTTAGATTGTGTTTGGAAAAAGCCAAGATCAGGCATGTGTACAGGATGTTTATACATCCCTGTGCCAAATACTCAAATACTGTATGAATACTCTTTCAATTAATATACATCAAGAATACTTGTTTGTTTTCCATGTGTCCACATAACACTGTATATTGAAGAAGCACATTGAATCTCATTCACAAAGACCCATGTGTTCATCAAGGCTCTGATATTCATGCACCTCAAACAATGAGTGTCTGCTGGCAAACTCCAAACAGCACACTGGAGCCCCCCAGTGTTGAGAAACATCAAATCAAAGTTTGTCACCTGCGCCAAATACAACCTTAAAGTGAAATGCTTACTTACAGGCTCTAACCAATGGCGCAGAAAAAAAGGGATGTGTGTGTAGGTAAGTAAAGAAATAAAACAACAGTAAAAAGATTTGAAAAAAAGAGTAGCAAGGCTATATAGAGACAGCTGTTAGTCAGGCTTATTGAGGTAGTATGTACATGTAGGTATGGTTAAAGGGACTATGCATATATGATGAACAGAGAGTAGCAGTAGCGTAAAATAAGGGTTGGCCGGTGGGACACAATGCAGATAGCCCGGGTAGCCAAAGTGCGGGAGCACTGGTTGGTCGGGGCAATTTAGGTAGTATGTACATGAATGTATAGTTAAAAGTGACTATGCATATAAGATAAACAGAGAGTAGCAGCAGCGTAAAAGAGGGGTTGGGGCACACAATGCAAATAGTCCAGGTAACCATTTGGTTACCTGTTCAGGAGTCTTATGGCTTGAGGGTAAAACTGTTGAGAAGCCTTTTTGTCCTAGACTTGGCACTCCGGCACTGCTTGCCATGCGGTAGTAGAGAGAACAGTCTATGACTGGGGCGACTGGAGTCTGACAATTTTTAGGGCCTTTCTCTGACACCGCCTGGTGTAGAGGTCCTGGATGGCAGGCAGCTTTGCCTCAGTGATGTACTGGGCCGTACGCACTACCCTCTGAAGTGACTTGCGGTCGGAGGCTGAGCAATTGCCGTACCAGGCAGTGATGCAACCGGTCAGGATGCTCTCAATGTTGCAGCTGTAGAACCTTTTGAGGATCTCAGGACCCTTGCCAAATCTTTCTGATTTCCTGAGAGGCTTTGTCGTGCCCTCTTCAGACTGTCTTGGTGTGTTTGGACCAATCTAGTTTGTTATTGAACATTCAGCATGTTCGATATTTACTCAGATCCAAACCTCTGTCTGTAATGCTATAAATTGTTTGGTTTATAGAAAAATCCATACAGATGGGCCTTCTCTGAATCTCCACATTCAGATGAAAGCAAATCTCATGACATGACATGATTTGGGAAAACACATGGTTTTAATAAGTACTCTGAAAAACATGGTTTTAATAACTACTCTGAAACACATGGTTTTAATAAATACTGTAAGTATTTTTCTGCCCAACTTCCATTATATCCAAGAGTTAATGAAAACTGTATTTCAAATTTCTGGTTTCTCCCTGGTTTATGCACCTTCATGGAAAGTAATGTAGAGGCTGTATATATATTTTCATTTGTCCAGGTGAAAACACAAACAGATAAAACCCCTGGGCTGGACTGAGTGACTCATATCTGGGCAGAATTGGCTTAGCTTCAACCTCCAATGACTTCGCACTCGTTTGAAATGGGACAGGAATGACATCCTTTCCCATAAAAAGTAAAACTGGGCTGGCTGTCGTTTTGTTATCTGAAAGGACACAGGCGAGATGGGTGATATCTGACTTAAAGGGTGGTTGACGCTGAAGGTCGAAGGGAGACTAGTCACTGGTGACTGGGGTCATTTCAGACTGAGGGATTAGTCCATCTCTGCTACAATCAAGACCTCAGACGGATCTGCTTTAAAACCACTTCACAGAATCACCTTGATTTTCTCTTTTTGTGGAATCATCTTTAACTGCGCATTGATTGTGGGACGTTAAGGGCCTGAATACTAAGGCTCTGACACAATATGAATCCTTACTACTATAACCTTGAGAGGAAGGTAAAATAACATTTTGTTTGCCATTTTTACTGATTCACATTCAGTTGCTGTGTATTTATTGTACTGAAATGCTGAATGGCTTGTATGCCAAAAACCTCTGATAAATACAGCAATCAAAGACCTGATTAACAATATCCTGGTCTCAACATTAAAGCATGAGGGGACAGAGTGAGGAATCATGGGATGTCATGACCCATAAGTACTCACCAGACTAGAGGTGAGTGAGGGGGCGGACTTCCCCAGGGTGGTGGAGCACATCCGCACCAGGTTGGAGGTCTCTGAGGGGGTCTGCCATGCCTGCTGGGGGGACACATAGGGCAGCAGGTACTTTCCTATAGGACCAGACACACCAAAGTAGTTAATCTATAGAGAGAAGATACTTTTCCTGTAGGACAAGACAGACAACCAGTGTTTCCTCTATATTCATTCAGCAGCCGTGTTGCCATCACTCCCAAAAAGTTGTGTAAACTTCAACTACTAAAATCAGATAATATGTAGAAAAGATAACAGAGCTATATTTATTTTAAACAAGACAATATTTGAGAACTAACAATGACCCAAATAAAAACTTGACAGTCTGCGAGAAAGTCGTGGGGCCCCACTGATTTAATTAGGTTTGTCTCACTCAAAGAGCATAAGAACATGGCATAAGACATTGTAGAATGTGTAGAATTGTAGGAAATTAGCTTTTAAAACAGAAAAATGTTACTGATTATACTTTGGGTGGAAAAAAATACTAGAAGCCAAGGATACATTCACACTACGAGGATACCTGTGACCTACTCACACCATTTCCCATGTGAACGGATAACAAACACAAGGTCAAACAAAACACAAATGACATTATCACTGAGTGCTTTACAGAAATGAACTAATCTGGTCTTTCTCCTCTCCTTAAAACAGAGTAGGCTCACAGGGGGTAAATGTGGCAGCAGTGAAAGTCAATCCACTTATGAGATCAGTGACGCTACAAACATTACACAACCACGAGGCATACCTGAACTTGCACAAAGACCCAGATTATATACAGAAGGATACTTTTACACTGATTTACGAGATATATATATATATATATATATACACACACACATATATTGTTTTATTATAGTATACCTCAAACAAGAAAGCAATCCCATAGATTAATAAATTAAATAAAGGAGGAGATGGTGTCTGAGCCCAGGCATGTTGAATAGATGTTTGATAAATAGAATCCTAAGATTAACAAACTCTGAATAAATACATATTTCCAGGGGAAATATTTTCTCCTTTCATAAATTTCTTTCCCCAAGTGTTTTCTCCCAGTAACAGTCGCTAGATGGCAGTAGGTCCACAGGTGGTACGATTACCGTCAACCACATTTTATTCTGTTATGGAATCGGCTACGCAGCGTAGAGCCCAAATAACGTGTGTGTGTGTGTGTACGCCCTTGTAGTCTGGATTATTGTGTCACACTAGGTCTTGTCATTGACGCTTCTGGCAGTAATTCATCTCCCTGGAATTGTGTGTAACCCTCCGGGCTCCTCTCATCATCCCTCTCATCCCCTCTAGACTTCCATGTGTGTGTTTATTTCCATTTCCTGTTGAAGGAAGCACAGCAAATCAGCAGCCAAGATTGGAGGATTAACAGTCCTGGCAGAGTGGAGGAGTGAAAGGGAGGAGTGGGTAGAAGGGAGGGAGACACTCCGCTCACCTCGTCTGGGGGGGGTGTAAACTGGGGTTTGGTCCAGGGGAGGGCCGTGGTGCAAGCTGGGTTTTGGTCCTGGGGGGGCGTGGTGTAAACTGGGTCTGGTCCTGGGGGGGGCGTGGTGTAAACTGGGTCTGGTCCTGGGGGGGGCCGTGGTGTAAACTGGGTTTTGGTCCTGGGGGGGGGCCGTGGTGTAAACTGGGTCTGGTCCTGGGGAGGGCCGTGGTGTAAACTGGGTCTGGTCCTGGGGGGGCCGTGGTGTAAACTGGGTCTGGTCCTGGGGAGGGCCGTGGTGCAAGCTGGGTTTTGGTCCTGGGGGGCGTGGTGTAAGATGGGTTTTGGTCCTGGGGGGGCGTGGTGTAAACTGGGTCTGGTCCTGGGGGGCGTGGTGTAAACTGGGTCTGGTCCTGGGGAGGGCCGTGGTGCAAGCTGGGTTTTGGTCCTGGGGGCGTGGTGTAAGATGGGTTTTGGTCCTGGGGGGGGGGCGTGGTGTAAACTGGGTCTGGTCCTGGGGGGGGCGTGGTGTAAACTGGGTCTGGTCCTGGGGGGGGCCGTGGTGTAAACTGGGTCTGGTCCTGGGGAGGGCCGTGGTGCAAGCTGGGTTTTGGTCCTGGGGGGCGTGGTGTAAGATGGGGTTTGGTCCTGGGGAGGGCCGTGGTGTAAGATGGGGTTTGGTCCTGGGGAGGGCCGTGGTGTAAGATGGGGTTTGGTCCTGGGGGGGCCGTGGTGCAAGCTGGGGTTTGATCCTGGGGAAGGCCGTGGTGCAAGCTGGGTCCTGGGGGGGGGGGGGGCATGGTGTAAGACGGGATTTGGTCCTGGGGGACCGTGGTGTAAGATGGGATTTGGTCCTGGGGGACCGTGGTGTAAGATGGGATTTGGTCCTGGGGGACCGTGGTGTAAGATGGGATTTGGTCCTGGGGGACCGTGGTGTAAGATGGGATTTGGTCCTGGGGGACCGTGGTGTAAGATGGGATTTGGTCCTGGGGGACCGTGGTGTAAGATGGGATTTGGTCCTGGGGGACCGTGGTGTAAGATGGGATTTGGTCCTGGGGGACCGTGGTGTAAGATGGGATTTGGTCCTGGGGGACCGTGGTGTAAGATGGGATTTGGTCCTGGGGGACCGTGGTGTAAGATGGGGTTTGGTCCTTGATCTTGCCTTTTGATCACAGACTGAGACCATGGTAAGGAGGAGTGTGGACTCTAGCAAATCAATAACATTAGCTGATCACAAAAATGCCAGGGGGACAATGTCAGCAGGTGTGGACTTCAAAAGAACTGGAATTTGATGACCTAAAATAAAATACAAATACAAATTTTTCCATGTTGTTCAACATGTGGTCTACGTCCCTCCAGCACTGCCCATTGAAGCCAGTCAGACAGCGATAGAGTGCACAACGTTCCCTTTCACACTCACTGCATCTAGATATTCTTGGTAAACACGTCACCTGATCTGCTTTAGTCTACAGCCTAAGAAAGACCTAGCCAAACATGAACACAGACGAATCGTGCCAACTCAGACAGCTAGCTAAAATGTCCGATCGTCCCTTTAAGTAGGATGCAATTAGACAGGTGAAATGAAGAGTCTGATCACATTTGATACACCTTGCAAACATGATGCACACCGCTCTGACAAGTAAGAATTCAACCACTTACAGAGAAGCGCCTTTGTCTAATTTGGGATTTGAAATATGTGGTTGAAGTAGCAAATGTGTCTTATTATGTTGGTTCTGTCTACCATGCTGGCACTGACAAAATTGTCTGCACTCAACGGTGCTGTGAAGACAAAATTAAATAAAATGGGCGGAAGAAATGGGTGCCTAAAATTTGCAAATGATGAGGCGATGGAAACTAGAGCAACAGATGAGTTCAAATGAAACGTCAAAAACAAGCGTCAACACCTCCCTGAGAAGCTATTCAACTAAAGTCACCGCCAACAAGTGTAAGTAATACCATGGTGAAACGAAAATGTTCTGTTTGCCTATTGTGTGTATGCGTTTAATTTAGTGTGTGTGACGTGGTTGTCCTTGCATTATGCTTCACACTCAACTCAAACAACTATTTAGCCTTTCCTATCTGTCGAAATAACCATATGTCCCATCTCCTTTACTCTCCCAATCGCTTTTCACAAGTATAATAGCCTGGCTTATGAAAAGCTATTGAGCGCTGTGTGACAAGACTCTACAGTAAGCCTAGGCGCATTACACATGCATGAGCCTTGCGTTACCAAAATGTCCTGCCTTTCAAATGGGCCTTGCCACATGCATTTCCAAAGAGGCCGATTGAGATGTGAAGCTGAAGAGGATTTTCACCCATCTCCATGAATGGTGACCTCACAGCACTTATCTTGAGAATACTTCAGGGAGGGGGTTTGTTTCTCTCCTGTTATTAAACCATGCAACATCATTTTGTAAATGTATGTGTGTGTGTGTGTGTGTGTGTGTGTGTGTGTGTGTGTGTGTGTGTGTGTGTGTGTGTGTGTGTGTGTGTGTGTGTGTGTGTGTGTGTGTGTGTGTTTCTTTCAGACTGCCTACCATAACTAGTCACCAATTGTTTTAGTTGGATATCTCCATGAATGCCTTTTCCCTCTGCAACAGTTATCTACCTCATCACAGACTTAGGACACATATCTGCTTCTCTACCTGGGTCCTGTTCAGTAGGGAGAAATATATATATATATTTTTTTTAACTGGGAGGCACAACCTCAACTTGTCCACTAAGAACACAGATTTCTGTTTCCCGTTGAAAAGTGTTATGCTACAGTATGCCCTGCTGAATACGACCCCGGTGTTCTAAGACATGTCCCCTCCCCATGGCATCTGGTGCCTTGCTGTAAAGCCTGGGGGAGACAGGATGACTGACAGAGACAGGGAGGAAAATGGTGATCCTTTCTTCCTCTCAGTGAAATGGCTTCCTCCCCAATACTCATTACGCACCAGCCAGGAGAGGATATCCCTACTTAGTGCCCCGGTCGGAGTACAGCCCCAGTTCACTCCTCACTGCATTACTAGCCAAACCACCGAACAAAACATATTGAATGGCTCACCGTTCATATCGAATTCACTGGGAAATAGTCAGAGTGAAGCATCTTCTTGCTCGTGTTTATGTGTGTGCCTTTGTGTGTGCATGAGTCCACGTTTGCATACGCGTGTGTGTATATGCATGCATTTCTATGTGTGCATGTACTGAATGTGCACCTGCAGGGTAGATATGATTATTACCTGTGAGAGCGCCTCCTAGGCTTCCCCTGCGGAGGTTGTTGCCGTCCTCACTGAGCTGCCTCTTAAACTTGAGGGCGAGGCCGTGGATCACCTCAGGGTTACTGGACTTGCGGAAGGGCATGGACGGAGGGTACAGGATGTTATCCAACTGCAAGAGAGAAAAGTAGGATGTTAGGTTAGTTCAATGCATCCCAAATGGTGGATCAAGAACCACACTGGTGGGTCATGGCAAGAGTTGGGTGATATCAAATTCATTTGATTAATTCAAATATATGTTTTTGCCTGATATTCCAAATGCCTGTATCGCAAGAATCAAGGTTTTGTTATTTTTTGTTTTTATGAGCGTTTATGTCCACTTGTTCTCATGTTGTATTTTTGGTCTCGTCTCATTTGCATAAAACAATAAGGAATTTGCAACTCATTCTCAAGGTAGGCCATTTGATTTCAACGTCTGAACAAAGTGGACAGGCTAACATGCTTTTCAAACAGTTGGAAACCGACAGAAGGGTGTGTTCACAACAATTCAACCTTATTAACGAGCAAATAGACCTGAGTTGGCTAAACTTGACATATAAAGATTAGCTGGCTAATCACTAGCAGATGGGCTTGAGACTGTTGATGAGTCCTGTGTTAATTTTCTATAGCATAATGACTGCTACAAGAAGTAGGGCTGTCCCCAACAAAAAAAAAAAATCTTGGTCGACCATGTAGACTTTTTACATAGTTGTCAACAGAAGTTAGATTTGTATCATTTTCATTTAGGATTTGGATAGAATGTTGATTAACCACATGACAATAATTTAAAGATATGAAGACAAATTCAATTAAACTGTTCCACAAAAATGTGCATACGAAATCCATAACTGGCACGCAGATCGGTAGAAAATGGTAAGACAAATTGACATTCAACATGAGAAAGGCTGCCAACTCCTCATGTAGCCTATTACCTGCAACTTCAGGAGAATAATGGCAGAATCTACTAGATCCAGCAGAAGAGGGAGGAGAATAGTTGCGTCAACCTGAAGGAACAACCTGAACCTATCTAGATCTCTGGCATCCGAGGCATTCGTCTTATTTCATCAAACCGTAAGCTTAAAGCATCAGACAAGCTCAATGCATATAGTTGATTTTATTAAAACACACAGGGTGGGTCTATATATGTAAAAAAAATACCTAGGTAAAAGGGAGTCAGATGTGAGGAATACATTTGACAGTTGTGGAAAATACTGGAGATGAAGAAAGAGGTAAGGAGCCAGCACTGAGTGCATATTCCGTGTGCCAAGCAGGTGCTTTTAGATTACAATACAATACCACTAAATAAATAAGTATACCAGAATGTTGTAAAAAAACATTTTGTTAAACCTTTATTACCGCAAAAACTAAACAGTCGCATTCATTCATGAAAAGGAACAGTTCATTTACTGTTAAAGCTAATTATTCAAGACTTGCTTTATTTTAAAACTAAAATGCTGTATGCTGTGTGATGACATGAACAAATTAATGATTGATTGATACAGTACCAGTCAAAAAGTTTGGACACACCTATTCATTCAAGGGTTTTTCTTTATTTGTACTATTTTCTACATTGTAGAATAATAGTGAAAACATCAAAACTATGAAATAACACATGGAATCGTGTAGTAAGCAAAAACAAGTGTTAAATATATATTATATTTGAGATTCTTCAAAGCAGCCACCCTTTGCCTTGATGACAGCTTTAAACACTCTTGGCATTCTCTGAACCAGCTTTGTGAGGTAGTCACCTAGAACACGTTTCAATTAACAGGTGTGCCTTGTTAAAAGTTAATTTGAAGAATTTATTTCCTTCAGTTGTGTTGTGACAAGGTAGGGGTAATATACAGAAGATGATAATTTGGTCTTTTACCAAATAGGGCTATGTAAAGAACAGCACAAATAAGCAAAGATAAACAGTCCATCATTACTTTAAGACATGAAGGTCAGTGAACACGGAACATTTCTAGAACTTATAAAGTTTCTTCAAGTGCAGCCGCAAAAACCATCAGGCGCTATGATGAAACTGGCTCTCATGAGGAACACCAGAGGAAAGGAAGACCCAGAGTTACCACTACTAGAGGATAAATGAATTTGAGTTACCAGCCTGAGAAATTGGAGCCCAAGTAAGTGCATCAGAGTTCAAGTAACAGACACACATCAACTGTTCAGAGGAGACTGTGAATCAGGCCTTCATGGACGAAGTGCTGTTAAAGGACACCAAATAAGAAGAAGAGACTTGCTTTGGCCAAGAAACACAAGCAATGGATATTAGACAGGTGGAAATCTGTCCTTTGGTCTGATGAGTCCAAATTTGAGATTTTTGGTTCCAACCGCCATGTCTTTGTGAGATGCAGAGTAGTTGAACGGATGACCTCTGCATGTGTGGTTCCCACCGTAAAGCATGGAGGAGGTGTGATGGTGCTTTGCTGGGTGACACTGTCAGTGATTTATTTAGAATTTAAGGCACACATGACCAGCATGGCTACCAAAGCATTCTGCAGTGATACGCCATTCCATCTGGTTTGCGCTTAATAGGACTATCATGTGTTTTTCAACAGGACAATGACCCAACACCTCCAGGCTGTGTAAGAGCTATTTGACAAAGGAGCAGAAGTCTGACGAGAGCAGATACAAATTCATTGCTTTAACTAATTATGGCAAATGTTTAAAAAAATGTTGAGCAATGTAATAAACTAATGACTTTTCAAATAAGTCACACGTTATGTTTGCTGACAATTTGTTAGCTACGCTATCCTTACAAACCACATAGCATATCATTTCAGCAATATGTACCGGTATATTCGGCTACTAATACATTGAACAGTATAATAACTGTATGCTATACAACGTTCATTGTTTTGATTATTTATGTCATTCTTAGCTTAGCGGTATAGTCGTTATGCGTTCTCAATGGATGTTGTAAATGAAGTCGTAAGATGTCTAGCTAGTAATTTGTTATGCTGACAAGCTAGTAAAAAGTTGCATAGCAACAGCATCAACTTCCAGTAGACAGGTGAAAGGCTAGAATACGCAACTGAAAGGATACAGCTCATTTACAGTATACAAAAATGAACTAATAGTATATAGTATATACACATTAAGTATGTAGTATACAGGATGTTAGTATGGGTATTCGAACACAGCTTAGGTGCATATAGGCGTACAGTAATACCCATAAACAAGGGGTTGAATTTCATGTCACAAGGCTGTGTTGATATCTGAATGTATACAATAGGAGATCAACTATGATGTGATTACATAAGAATATGCTCTGACATATTACACCAATCTATCGTTAATGCATGTTGTTTTTGAAACAGACAATGGGCGGATGTGTACTGTAGGCAACACCTATGTAAAGAACAATATGGAGAGGAAGAGGTCTCAAAGATAGAGTATTTAGTGTTCTTCACTGACACAGATGGTGCTCTCAAATTATCGGCCCTCTCCACCACAGCCAGACAACGCTCTTTATTGGTCTGAACGGTAGTATCACAAAGGATCAATAGTTAGATTCCCCAAACACAACCATCCTGTTCTTTGTTAACCTTTGTGTTATTTCACTTTTTGAAAACAGTAGGTCTTTGTGACAACTTGAACTTTAGTAAACCTTAACTAATATCTTATAATAACACATCACAGAATCCCAAATTGACCCAGCTAGGCCTTAGTGCTCCCTAACTGGAGGCCCACGGGCCAAACTTAAGGGCTCTCCAATCCTGTGTCTGAAGAGCTAGCGTCCTGTAGGTTCACTCCAACCCTAATCTAGCGCACCTGATTCTAATAATTAGCTGGTTGATGGGTTGAAACGAAAACCTAAAAGGAGGGTAGCTCTCCAGGAACAGGGCTGGAGAATCCTGGTTTAGTATCTGGTAAAAGTTTTGAAAAGGTAATGCGATTCAATAAAAAGACCACTGAGATATTTGATTATTTCTGTATATTGTGATGTAGGTCTGTTTCTGCATGTGCATTCCTACCATTCAATTCCGCAGCAATATCGTACAAACAATGAGGTACAGGCAGTTTTTTTGTGTATAAAATATGACTGACAAATAATATTTGGGTGCCATTCCACCATTGTGAGTATTCAAATATCCCCTATTCATTACCTATTGATTATTAACCAGATGCAGAGTGGTGAAAAAGCAGATAAGACTTAACAGATGGACTTTAAACAACCACAGTAAAAATTAAATTAGGTCATATTTGGGCTGCGGCCAGACTTTCTGCTCCAGAGTACAGCCAAGTTCAATAAAAACAAATTGAGTCATAAAACAACCAGAATGCATTGGGGCAGTGTATGATTCATATTCTGACCACTGGATCAACTTCTATTTATATAATAAGAATAAGAATAAGAATAATAAGAATAATAATAATAATAATAAAACATTGTGCTACAGTATGAGAAAAAGATTAATAAATTGTGAAAATAAAATAAATAATAATGCTCATTAGCAATAAAATGGTCTCATTGTACTTATTAATCAAACAGGGTTTATGAAAAATGTACACTTACAAATACAAGAACATTCTTGTCCAAGATGGCAAAGCAGTCAGAGTCTGTCTTGTCCCATGTATATATCTTTTTATATATTTTTCTTCACATTCTTTTTAATATTTTTCCTAAACCTCAACTTCAAAATACTCTCCTGCAACCTGCCTCACCCAATGTGGTGTGGATCTGTTTTTTTCTAAAGTATTTCTATTTACCTCCGAACTGTAATACATCAACTGAAGCTAGCTGGCTAACTAGCTATCAGCTATCAGTCAGCTAACCACTGCTAGAGGTCATCAGCTAACCTTTAGCTCAGAAAGCTCTCCAGTTGGTACAACGCGTTTCAAACCAAAGCATACCGGATCTATTTCTCTCTCCATATCCCCGGATTCCTACCGCAAACTCTGAAACTTCTCATCTGGATCATCGCAGCAAGCTAACCGCAACCTGGGCTGACTACTCCTGGCTAACATTTCTGTCCTGGAGCTAGCAACAAATAGCTTGGAGCTAGCCCATGCTAGACCCATCTCACGGCTATGGCTCCTGGGCTACTCCTGAAGCCCACTCCTCGGCTACAATATCCGGACCCCTTCTACTGCCGGAACGGGGCACGGAACCCTGCCGATCCTTCACGACTGGAATACCGACATAATCTGCCGAAGGATCCCAACAGGCCACTCAGGCGCGACGTCCCCTGAAGGCCCATTCTGCTAACCGCGGACTGCTAGCCATCTAGAACATATTGGACTATTAGCTGATCCATCGGCCAGTTTCTTGGACCACTATACCCATTTTGCTAATTGGACTTGGAAGCCTACTAATTCCAAGACTGGTCTACAAATTCCAAGACGTCACCGCACGAGGAGGCAAAAACAGACTTTCCCCCATCGCGAGGTCCATCTCAGGCCCTTATGCTAGCTTGCTAGCCCCGGCCTGCTAACTGTCTGAGTCGCAGTGTCCCCAGCCAACCCAACCACTCACTGGACCCATACGATTACTTAGCTACGCATGCCTCTCCCGAATATCAATATGCCTTGTCCATTGCAGTCCTGGTTAGTGATTACTGTCTTATTTCACTGTAGAGCCTGAAGCCCTGCTCAATATGCCTTAACCAATGTTGTTCCACCTCCCACATATGCGATGAAATCACCTGATTTAAACGTCTCAAGAGACTATATCCCTCATCATCATTACTCAATGCCTAGGTTTACCTCCAATGTACTCTCTTC
The DNA here is from genome assembly GCF_036934945.1 of Oncorhynchus masou masou. Taxonomy (NCBI): domain Eukaryota; kingdom Metazoa; phylum Chordata; class Actinopteri; order Salmoniformes; family Salmonidae; genus Oncorhynchus; species Oncorhynchus masou. The sequence continues at coordinate 64,378,163 of NC_088239.1, read as the reverse complement.
CTACCATACCTTTGACTGTACATTATGCCTTGAATCTATGCTATCATGCCCAGAAACCTGCTCCCTTTAGCACGTTCGGAACAGAGAGTAGACAGCCAGTTCTTATAGTCTTTAGCCGTACCCTTATACTACTCCTCCTCTGGTGATGTAGAGGTTAATCCAGGACCTGCAGAGCCTAGCTCCACTCCTACTCCACAGATGCTCTCATTTGTTGACTTCAGTAACCGTAAAAGCCTTGGTTTCATGCATGTTAACATTAGAAACCTACTCCCTAAGTTTGCTTTATTCACTGCTCAAGCACATTCTGACAACCCGGGGGTCTGAATCCTGGCGTAGGAAAACCACCAAAACCCCTGAAATTTCCATCCCTAGCTATAACACTGCCAAAGGGGGCGGTGTTGAAATCTACTGCAGAGATGGAACTCTGCATGCTATCTTACTATCCAGGTCTGTACCAAAACAATTCGAGCTTCTACTTCTAAAAATTTACCTTTCCAGAAACAAGTCTCTCACCGTTGCCGCTTGCTACAGACCACCCTCTGCCCCCAGCTGTGCCCTGGACACCATATGTGAATTGATTGCTCCCCTATCTATCTTCTGAGCTCGTGCTGCTCGGTGACCTAAACTGGGACATGCTTAACCTCTAGCGTCGAGCAATCCCGTATCCGGGAGCATAATCATAGCCTCAAGCTCATTAGCATAACGCAACGTTAACTATTCATGAAAATCGCAAATGAAATGAAATAAATGTATTGGTTCACAAGCTTAGCCTTTTGTTAACAACACTGTAATCTCAGATTTTCAAAATATGCTTTTCAAGCATAGCTACACAAGCATTTGTGTAAGAGTATTGATAGCTAGCATAGCATTAGCTTAGCATTCAGCAGGCAGCATTTTCACAAAAACAAGAAAAACATTCAAATAAAATCATTTACCTTTT